>NW_015407323.1:0-2354 GCF_001527695.2 Protobothrops mucrosquamatus
TATTGTCCACTTGATTGTTGGTCTGATGTTAATCTTGGAGTTATTCTATGCTCATCTGGGTGCGGATTGCTGCTGGGAAGGTTTTTGATCTTTTTGTTCCTTTTTTGTCTTGTTGATAATCTCTTTTGTATACAGTACTATGTACATCAGGGGTGTCAAACTCGTCAAACATGACGTGTCACAACATATCACGACTTTTCCCCCCATTGCTGGAGCTGGGGTGGGCACGGTTTCGGCATGACGCATCTGGCCCACAGACCCGCAGTTTGATGCCCCTGATGTAGATATTGTCTATGTGTCTTTTGATGGTTAATCTGTCAGAGTCAGAGTTGGGCTTATAGAAATTCCCTAGCAGTTTTGGACTTGCCTTAGTCTAGGATGGTCACACTTTTCCAGTTTGAAATATGGTTAAGTCTGCCCCTACGTTGTGAAATTAAAGGTGTTGTGACTAGAAAAAGTTGTTGAAAAGAAACACAAGGGCCAAGCTACAAAGCTATGGAAAAGGGCTGACACTTTTGAAGATTACACTTGCATTGGTGAGCCTGATAGTCTGCTGAATTTAAGCTTTGTTGTTACATCTGCACAGGTTTTTTCTCTCTTTGCCTGTCCAGTTGTTCCTTCCCCTTATCTCAATCCAATTTTATCCTTCTGTTTCTTTTACAGTTTCTCTCCATTGCAGCTACCCCTTGCCCATATTCCTTCTTCAGCCCTTTTCTTCTCTTTTTCCTTTGCTATTTCTGCTGGAAGAAGGAAAGGAAGGTACAGGTGTATTTGTAGGAAATTGTAGAAGGAGAGACAGTCTTGTTTACAGTAGCAAAAAATCAGGGTCTGGTAGCAACCTTTTCAGCTAATACATTTGATTAAGAAAGCACAGCTGTTGTGAATTGCAACTCATTTCCTCAGATGCACAAAGTGACTATATTGGTATATCTATTAAATCTGTATCCATAGGCACAGAAATGTGTATTAGTCCAATCCCTGTTGGGCAATGTTGGTTTTCAAGGTTTAGTGACTGGTCTAGACAACAGATTTCCTGACGTTCCACCAGCAACTGTGGCACAGGTGCCTCTGAAGCTGCCAGTCACAGATACGGTCAGTGCATCAGGAAATCTGTTCTTTAGACCATAGTCACTAAACCTTGAAGCCCAACATTACCCAATAGATGCCAATGTGAAAGTCTACTGTATTTATGTGAAATAAATACAGATGCCAATGTGAAAGTCTACTACTAGTATTTATTTATTTATTTATTTAATTTCTATGGCACATATCTCCCCGATACGGTGACTCTGGGCACTAGTCTAGTCTAGTCTAGTCACTCTCTGCATCTGAGGAAGTGAGCTGCAACTTTATGCCTTTCAATAAAATTTATTAGTTAGAAAAGGTACTACCAGATTCCTTCTGACTGAATGTATGAGGCAGTGGTTGTTATTTACAGGTAGATCAATTTTATAAATGGGGTACCTCATTTTACAAGCAGTTAACTGCAATCTATATTTATTCAGTTGATATAAATATGTTAGATTTCCTGGTCTTGTCCTTGTTTTAGAACACGGCTTCTGGCTTCTGTAACACAAGTGGGTTACAGAAATACAATGATGGGAGAGAGTTTCCATGGTTAAGTTCATCTGGAGTTGGTAAAGGAAGTTGGGTTTTACACATGTTTCTATCAAATTCAGCTTACTACAGAATATAGTAATATGGTCTATTGTTATTAATCAAACATTTGCACTGGCATTTTATGACCACTAGAGGGCCTGCAAGTACTTTAGGATAAATGACTTGAAACCTCAAGACAACTATACATCAGAGGAAGACATGCACACAAAGCTGCTTTATATATTTTTTCTTTACTGCACTAAGAATAATTATTCTCCAAACATGTAACACCCACTTAGCAGTCACTTCTCTCTTATGTTACCACACAAAAGTGTAAAAAAAACCAACCCCACACTCAAGCAGCCATACGTTTTAGCTTGCTTTATGTTCTGTTCACATAGAAAGAGAAGCTGAAGTTTAGCAAGAATATTCTTCCTTTTCAGTTAAATGACTGCAGGAAAACAATAAGCATCTTCTAGATAACATATTTAATCAACTACTTCTCTTAAACTGCAAACAATACACTGATGGTTAATTAAAACATAGTTTAAGTCAGTTATAATAATAATAATAATAATAATAATAATAATAATAATAATAATAATAATAATAATAGTAAAGTTGGAAGGGACCTTGAAGGTCATCTAGTCCAACCCCCTGCTCAGGCAGGAAACCCTATACCATTTCGGACAAATGGCTGTCCAGTCTCTTCTTAAAAACTTCCAGTGTTGGAGCATTCACCGCTTCTGGAGGCA
>NW_015407324.1:0-2354 GCF_001527695.2 Protobothrops mucrosquamatus
CCATTGACTTTGCTTGTCAAAAGGTTGCAGAAGGGGATCACATGACCCTGGAACACTGTGACCATTATAAATATGAATCAGTTGCCAAGCATCCAAATATAAATCACATGACCCTGGGCATGCTGCAATGGTCATAAGTGTGAAAAATGGTCATAAGTCATTTCAGTGCAATTGCAACTTTGAACAGGTTTTTTTTTGGGGGGGTCAAGTTTTTGACACCTTGCTAGGTGGTACTCGAATATTGCCATATCCTAAAAGTGGTACAATCGGTAAAAAGGTTGAAAAGCCCTGGTATATAGTATGTTTAAATGTGTGTTATGTATGTGTACACTTTGAGAGCAAGCAACTAAATTTCATTTTTAATGTGTGTCATTATGCCCAGAGTAAAAAATGACAATAAAGGTTTATCTATCTATCTATCTATCTATCTATCTATCTATCTATCTATCTATCTATCTATCTATCTATCTGACATCAAATTGTACTCTGAATAAGCAAATAAAAACAAAACTTCTGGCTACAAGAAGCGTCTGAGAAACTCAGCAGTAACAAAGTGTTACAGTCTCTGTGAATAGCACAAACGACCAGAAAAGTTTTGAACCAACTTTTTTTTTTTCTGGCCACTGTCTACATCAATGAGAACTGCAGAAGGTCTCGTCACAAGGACCGAAGGTATGGCAAGTAAAGTCTTACCTTTTGCTAATTCTGTAATGTGCAGTCTCCAAGACTCCCGTTATGGGGTTTGAAATGGTGGCTCGCCTCAGCTGTGAAGCGAACCAATCAGAATAGTCGCATTACAATATATATATTGCATCACATTTATCTGACCGTTCAGAATCCAGGGGCAAAACCCCAATTTCAGTAGGGTTCTTGTCCATTAAAGAACAAAAACCACCACCACCAAACAAGAAACATGGAATACAAAACAAGTAAGAATGCCAAAAATAGTAATTTTAAGCAAAATACTGAAATTTTTGCCAAGCCAATGCTACATTTTTGTTGCGTACTAGAAGAAAGCAATTGAGGCTTCTTTTGAAGCAGCAAGTACTACATTATCATTCTGAACTGGTAAAGTGTTAAGAGGGCAAGTGACCACTGTACACATTACTTACCTTCCTGGTGCTCCTAAAATAAAAGTAGGGATTACTGGGAAAAATCATACAGATTAAAGCACTTCGAACCCTCAGAATGGCATTGCCCAAGCCAGCACAGAGACAAAACTGTTCACAGGTAGTCCTCAACTTATGTCCACAATGGAGTCCAAAATTTCTGCTGCTAAGCAAGACATTTGTTAAGTGAATTTTGCCCCATTTTTCAACCTTTCTTGCCACAGTTGTTAAGTGAATCACTGCAGTTGTTAAGTGAATCTGGCTTCCCCACTGACTTTGCTTGTCAGGTCACAAAAGGTGATCACATGACCCTGGGACAGTACAACCGTCATAAATATGAATCAGTTGCCAAGCGTTCAAATTTTTATCACATGACCATGGGGATGCTGCAATGGTCCAAAGTGTGACAAGCGGTCCTAAGTTACTTTATCAGTACTGTTATAACTTTGAACAGTCACTATACAAACTGTTGTAAGTTGAGGGCTACTTGTAGTGGCATGAACAAAGAAAGAGAAACATCAGAAGCTGATCTCTGAAGAAAGATAATATTTAGATTCAGTTATAAAACAATTCCTATTTTATATAGGTGATAAGAACAAAAAAATTAATTTCAACTTTCCAGTTCAGAACCTTAAATTCAAGCTTCCTTAAACTTTTAGTAAACCAGAATCTCTTTTAAAAATTCCTTACTACAGTATGGACCAATTAGATATAACATTCTAGTAACTTGCTGCATGATTTAGTCCCACAGAAATAAAACTCTACACTATTATATTGTATAAGAAGAATCAAGGACATAATTATCTGTCATTAGAATTATATCTGAATCTACTATTAGAATTTATCTCGACAAAGAGAAAGTGGAACAAAAATAAAAAATAGTACGAATGGTACTAATTGCCAGTTCACCTGCAGTAAAGAATTCTTATGCTTCTCATTACTGTCTTTCACAACAATCTTCCAAAACAGGGCATGCCTACATTTTATCCAACATAACTGTTGGAGAAGCAACAATGGTTCAAAGAACATTAGGTCAGAACTGTTTCTCAATCTATTCTGCTTAGGCCTAACCAGATAAGCAAAAGCTCCTCTGCTATTTCAGAAATAAAATGAAGATGCCATTAAGATGAAGGACTGCAAGAAGATATTTAGCAAGGCCCAAGCAAGCTGTAATCAAGAAGCAAATGTTGGCTTGAGGAAATTATTCACTGTTACCCTTGTTCAAAGAATGTGGACAATTTAGAT
>NW_015407325.1:0-2354 GCF_001527695.2 Protobothrops mucrosquamatus
CATTTGTCAGTGTGTTATGTGATCGCTATCAAGTTGGTTGGGTTTTTTGTGTTCTTTCATTTAGTGAGCTTGTAAAACGTAATAAAATTAAAGTAATGGTGCAAAGAGTTGACTGGTTGCCCAGAAAGTGATGTAAAATAGTATTATTAAGTGAACAAGGCTACAGTTATAAAGAAATTAGAAGAAAAATTGCTGGAAATTTAATCAAAGGCATTTCTACTGTACACTTTTCGCAAAAGGTTTTCACAATTTTGGCCACTACTGTATGTGTTTCTTCATACAACTCAAATAATATTATCTTCTTCAAAGCCCCTCATGTTTTAGAATATGCTACTTTTAACCGTTTTTAACATGAAACCATTAACAGTTTCTAACACAAAACCATCTAACATGAAACTATAAGTCACTAAAAGAAACTTATGGAGTGTCATCTGCTACGCCGTGGTGGCAAAGTGGTTAGAATGCCATACTGCAGGCTACTTCTGCTGACTGCCGACTGCCTGCAGGTTGACTCGCTCTTCCATATTTCCGAGGTCAGTAAAATGAGGACCCAGATTGTTGGGGGCAATATGCTGACTCTGTAAACCTCTTAGAGAGGGCTATAAAGCACTATGAAGTAGTATATAAGTCTAAGCACTAGTGCTATCGCTATTTAGAATTCAGAATTGATTTGCTCCTTCCCCCCCCTTTTTTTTTCTGGCATCAGCACTCCTTAGCCTTTTGCAAAGCTGCTAAGACCTGACTTTTTCAGGGGGGCTTTCAGCTCTTAGGGGTGAGCTTGCTTAGTTTCTTCCTGAGAGTGAATGTTGCATGCTGCAAAATGGGAAGCATGAATGAATGAATGAATGAATGAATGAATGAATGAATGAATGAATGTAAATCTTAGCTCTCAGTGTGGTGGATGTTGTTATTGGGAATCCAGATTGTTAGGAATACTGTGAGAGTGTTTTAATGTTATAGTTGGTGATAGATATGTAAGCCATTTATGGTTAGGTCTAAGTGAAGTGGCATAACATAAATAAAATGAACCAACCTCATCCAGTTTCTTTCTAATCCTTTCCCCTTCTAAAACATGATCTATCCTCTTCTTTTTTGCATCATAGTTATCTTATAAAGGCCAATTTCCCCCAAATATCCCTAAAAGCAGAAATAGCTTTCATCAGCTAAAATTACCTGAGTGTCATGGACCATAGACAGAGACATAGAGGTACATATTCAGATCAGTTATCAGTATACAATACAGAATTTGCTACATGAGAATTTGTAGAGGGAACATCTGTTTTTTTTATACTAGTTGCAGTGAACAAGAGGAAAGATGTGCTTAAGAGATTATGTTAAAATCTACAGAAAAACAAAAGAAAGAGATGCCCTGCAGTTGAGCTTTAGTCCAGCTGACTTCATGGATGCCACTGGGCTGTTTTTGTTGTTGTTGTTGTTGTTGTTTTGTTTTTTTGGCAAAAGTACAAAACGTTTTGCCTTTGCCTTCTTCTGGGATGTGTAGCACTAGATGAATGACAAAAATATGTATTATTACAATAAAAAGAGCTGCCTTCTGGGAATTGACTATTAAAAAATAGAATCCACTAGCCTCTGTGGATACAAGCAATCCTGTTTCAGCATCAGCAAAGCTCTTTCTCCCTCTGGAGACTATTCATTGCACATAAATAGGCAAGCATTTAATCCTAAGGGCAGGCAGGGGGAAGGGACCGGCACATGGTAAGCTTAAACAGCAGGCTATTTCACATGCCTTGGTGTGAGTACCTGAGAGGTACATACAAAGCCCTGTCATGCTCTGATGGGGGGGGAAAGCCCCATTGGGGGGAATTGCCGCCATATAAGAGTTTCACACAAATAGAATGGAATTTGTGCAGCGGCCCCAGTCACATTGCCCCAGGGCTCTGTTCTGGGCCCAGTGCTCTTCAATATCTATATCAACGATTTGGATAAGGGGATAGATGGGGAACTCATCAAATTTGCAGATGACACCAAGCTGGCAGGAATAGCCAACACTCCAGAAGACAGGCTTAAGATACAGAAGGATCTGGACAGACTTGAACACTGGGCACTATCTAACAAAATGAAATTCAATGGTGAAAAAAGCAAGGTTCTACATTTAGGCAAGAAAAACCAAATGCACAGATATAGTATAGGGGGTGCCTTGCTCAATAGTAGTAACTGTGAGAGGGACCTCGGAGTCCTAGTGGACAATCACCTAAATATGAGCCAGCAGTGTGCTGCAGCTGCCAAAAAGGCCAACACAGTGCTAGGCTGCATTAACAGAGGGATAGAATCAAGATCACGTGAAGTGTTAATACCACTTTACAATGCCTTGGTAAGGCCACACTTGGAATACT
>NW_015407326.1:0-2354 GCF_001527695.2 Protobothrops mucrosquamatus
TCCAACACTGGAAGTTTTTAAGAAGAGACTGGACAGCCATTTGTCCGAAATGGTATAGGGTTTCCTGCCTGAGCAGGGGGTTGGACTAGATGACCTTCAAGGTCCCTTCCAACTTTACTATTATTATTATTATTATTATTATTATTATTATTATTATTATTATTATTATTATTATTATTATTATTATTATTATTATTCCGGAGCCACCTTTCCAACGTCTCGCCCAGGGGAAAACCGGGGTGCATCGACGAATTTGGGGCTGGCCAGTGGGACCTTCATCCCCCTTTGGCTCCTCCTTTACACTCGTCCGCGCTTCGCCGGGGTTTCTCGCCAGCGCCACGCCACGCCGCGCCTCACCGCACCGCTCGCCCCGCGGAAGCTCCGGCAGGCAGAGAGGCGAGCGAGCGAGCGAGCGAGCGCGCGCGCGCCCTCCTCTCGCTCGCTCCCGCGCCTTCTGAATGGGGGCCGAAGAAGCCGCCAATGAGCCGGCGGGCTGGCAGCCCGCAGCCCCGCCCACTTCCCTTTGCGTCACGGGGCACTTCGATGCGCTCCCAGGAGTTTTGGCAGAAGCCGGCGGCAGATGGTGAGGGTGGCTGCGCGCGCTTGCAGCTGCTGTCGGGCCAGGAAGGGATGCGCGCCAGCCCGGACGGCATTGCACAAGGTTGCTCGCTCGCCTGCGCGGCTGCTCACCTTTAAGGCGGCGGCGGCGGCGGCGGGTGAATCAGCCGGGAGAAAAAAAAACACAGCCCGCTCGCTCCTTCAGTCGCTTCCCCGACCCGCGCGGCGCCGTCCGGCTTCCTTCGCGCAGGAGCCCGAGGTCCTCCTGCCTGCTCGCCTCGCCGCCTTCCAGCTCCATGAGCCGCCAGCTGGAACCCCGCAGCCCCGCCGCGCTTCTGCACTCGCCGGCGGCCGCTCCCCGCGGCCGGAGCGCCCCCGCCAAGCGCCTGCTTTTGCACGACGCCGCCGAGGAAGCGCCGGCCGCCGCCAAGTGCGCCCGCCTGGCCGTCGACTACAGCAGCGCGGCTCCCCAGGATTGTCTCAGCGCGCCGGGCTCGCCTTGCGCTCCGGCTCCGCCGGCTCCGGGCGGCGGCCAAGGGTCGCCTTCCAGCGCCCAGGGTCCCAGCTTAGTGGCCGGCTACCTTTTGTTGCCCTTGCTCGACCGGGAGCACGTTTCCAGGGCGCTCGACATCAACACCGGCCGGGAGCTGCGTTGCAAGGTAAGCGGGCGGGTATCCCCGGCGCGATCGGGGAGCCGCCGCTCCAGCCTTCGGGGCTTGGGATCGCGGGCGAGGGGATCGACCCTGCTCGGGGAGAGAGGGAGGACAAAAGGCGCAGCGCTTCTTCTTCGTCCTGAGTGGGATTTTCGGCGCCTGGGCTAAGGCGGCCGTCGCGAACCGCCTGGACTATCCGGCGTTTCCAGGGCAGCCGGATCGGATGTTCTGCACCACAAAGCGAAGATCTGACTTGCAAAAAAAAAACACACACACACACACATTACTTTAGGACACATTACTTTTAGGACAAGTAATGTGTTGCATCGGATGGGTCTGAGCATTTCTTTTATTTTATTTTATTTTATTTTTGGCGGGGCGGGGGGCGGGCAGGGGTGCTTGTGTGTGAACGGAGAAACCTGAACACGGGAAGGATCCGAAAACTTAACGTCCGAACGCCGCGGGCTCTTTCTGCCCTTCGGTCGAACGGGAGCTTTTTTTTGGGGGGGGGGGGAACCCAGATCCTTTGATCGCCTTTTGGGGGGGGCCGGTTTCTTCCGAGGAAACCTACTTCTGAAAGCGGAGAAGGCATCGATTTGTGCCTGGATCGGGACCCCAAAGGGGATCCCAGGGAAGAAAAAAAGAAAAAAATAGAAATACCTGCAAAACGCGATGCGTTTGCTTAATTTCGTTGGCGCCCGGTTCGGCTGCGCTGCAGTTGCAAGCGCAGACTTTACCCCAAATAATGTTTTTCCGCGATATTTGGGGGGGGGGGGGGCGATGCAAGAACAAGCGAATCCCTGCAGAAGCGGCTCCCGGGTATGTATGGTGTTTGTGTGTGTGTGTGTGTCTCTCTCTGTGTGTGTGTATTTTTAACTGCATCGGGAAAGGTCCTGGGAGCCACGAAGGGTTAAGTTTCCTCCGTCATCCTCCTCTTGTTTTCCGCTCCCCTCCTGCAGCCTAGTACGCAAGCAGGAATTGACTGCCACTACCAGCCGAGAGCTTTCCAAGTTTTCCATGAGGTGTCCTCAGCTCTTTAAATAAAACGCGCACTGTGCCTCCCTCTCGGCTTCTCCCCTTGCCGAGAGAGAGGAGGCCGGCGCTGCAGCCGTGAATTTTCCTGCTGCCACCTGCCGGCCGCCT
>NW_015407327.1:0-2354 GCF_001527695.2 Protobothrops mucrosquamatus
CCTTTGAGGAGCACCCGGAGGCTTCAACTGGTCCAGAATGCGGCCACGCGGGCGGTGTTGGGAGGGACTCGTCGCTCCCATGTAACACCGCTGCTGCGCGAGCTGCACTGGTTGCCAGTGGCCTTCCGGGTGCGCTTTAAGGTGTTAGTTACCACCTTTAAAGCGCTCCATGGCATCGGACCTGGTTATCTCCGAGACCTTCTTCTGCCACAGATTCCATCCCATAGACCGGTACGCTCCCACAGAGTGAATCTCCTCAGGGTGCCGTCGGCCAAGCAATGTCGGCTGGCGACCCCCAGGGGGAGGGCCTTCTCTGTGGGTGCCCCCACCCTCTGGAACGAACTACCCCCCGAGATCCGGACGATTCCGGATCTCCTTACTTTCCGCCACGCCCTCAAGACATGGCTTTTTCAGCAAGCGGGCCTGGCCTAGGGAGGATTTTAAACCGGGTTTATTTTAGGAGTAATTTTTAAATAGCACAACTTTAAATATTTGGTTTTAATTGGTTTTATTTCGGTGGGGTTATAAGTGTATTTATGTTTTTTAATATGTTGTGAGCCGCCCTGAGTCCCGTTGGGAGAAGGGCGGGATATAAATAAAATAAAATAAAATAAAATAAATAAATAAATAAATAAAAATAGGTCCTACAGAGCAGTTGGAAAGTCGCCAAATGAGGGCAAACATAATCCAGTCAGATGGCTCCCAGAATCATCTTCTACCTGTAGTATCAGCCCAGAATTTATAATAGAATCTATTGTGGTACTGCTGTAGCAACAAAACATTGATTAATGTATTAGAAATTGGTATCCCTATGTTGATTTCTGATTTTGTATGCTTTAAATGAGCTCTCTGCTTTTTAGTTTAAGGTTATTTCAAATTCTGGTGGGCAACTGAAACACTGAAACACTATATGCGATCTGTTCTGAGTTTCATTCCATGTTTACAGATGGAAGAAAATCACATTACTGGTCCATTATTATTTTAATATAAAAGAATAGGAAGGCATGACTAAAATTGATGGCTCAAACTCGGTATTACTTCTCTGTCTATATAATACAACGCAACTGTATTCTTAACTCCACTTTATTACTCTGTCAGGGACTTTAGTAATATTCATCAAGTGAAGCTTTATATTAAGCATTCCTCCGCCTAATTCAGACATGTCCAAAGTCCGGCCCGCGGGCCATTTGCGGCCCGCGTTCCGGTTTAATCCGGCCCTCGAACAGCCCTCCCTGCTCTATATAAATGCGGCCCTCCCACGGCCCTCCCTATCAGAAAGTTTATTGGCGGGGTCTCCCTCGACCAATAGGCAGCGGCTGATCTCGTTTTGTGTCCCTCACGAGACTCTGCTTGGGCCGCTCCCTGGGCAGCCGAGCCAGCCACATGTCTCCCCGTGCTGGGCGGCAGTCATGGCTGGTGCGGTGGCCAGCAGTTACATCGCTCCCCGGGAAGCCGAACCGGCCACATGTCTCCCCATCCCGGGCCGGACGGCAGTCAGGCATGAAGCTCGCCTGGCTTCCGCAGGGCTCTCCGCCGCCCGGCCCCACCTCAGCCCCATCGGTGGTACCTTCCTCGGGCACTTTCAGGGAGTCGCCACTGCTGCCCTCGTTGCTGCAGGAGAAGGAGACCTTGGGATGTGAGGGCGGCGGGGCTGGCGGTGATCGGGACCCCCCTCGTCGGCCCTCCCCGTTGCCGGCACGGCCGCCCATGGTGCACCCGGCCTTGGCGCCCTCCTCTTAAGACGGCAAAGTGGCTGAGGATGCGGCGGGGGTGGCAGCTGGGCCAGGGGCGGCGACGGGGACCCCGACGATGCTGCAGTGGCTGCCGCCAGAGCCGCTGCCTCCCGTCCTGCTCCCCCTCCCTGCCCATTTGGCTGAGGACGCAATGGGGCCGCCGCCACTGGAGCCGCTGCCTCCCGTTCTGCTCCCCCTCCCTGCCCCTCCCTGCTTGTTCGGCTAAAGAAGCGATGGGGGGGCGGCCGGGAGCTTCTACCTTCCGTCCTGCTCTCCCTGCCCGTTTGGCGCCATCTGCCTTTCATTCTCTCTCTCTCTCTCTCTCCTAACCTGGAGGGAGAGGGAGAGAGAAAGAGGAAAGAAAGAGAAGAGAAAGAGAGGAGAGAGGGAAAGAGAAAAAGTGGAAAGAGAAAGAGGAAAGAGAAAGAGGGGAAAGAGAGAGAGAAAGTTAGAGGAAAGAGAGAAAGAGAAGAGAAAGAGGAAAAAAAGAAAAAGAGAAAAAGAAAAAGAGGAAAGAGAGAAAGAGAAGAGAAATAGAGGAAAGAGGAAAGAGAGAAAGAGGAAAGAAAGAGAGGAAAGAGAAAGAGAAGAAAAGAGGAGAAAGAGAGGAAAGAGAGAAAG
>NW_015407328.1:0-2354 GCF_001527695.2 Protobothrops mucrosquamatus
AGCAGTGGAATGTATTGTGGATGCCGATTGTCAGATGCCAAACGGGATGGAGCTGTGGCAGACTGGAGAGCAGGTGAGTGGCGCCCTACACACCTCCCTGTCCTTTACACCTGCTTGTTAGACCTGGCTTCCTCTCGCCCAAGGAGTCTTTTACAGGGGTGTGTGTGTGTGTGTGTGTGTGTGTGTGTGTGTGTGTGTGTGTGCAGATGCGCGTGTCTCTCTGTGCATGCATGCTCCAGGCTGCCTCAGGTGTTATCAACACTGTAATTAATAAAGTTAGGAATAATTTAGGCTCCCTCCCTTGCCACTAAGGCCTCCCACGCTTCCACTCCTAGCTACAGGTCTTCTAATTTTAGTGCTTGCTGTTTCAAAGAGTCCATCTCCAGGGATGATCCAGGCCTTCATTTGACCTGGAAGGGATAGAGAAGAAATAAAAAACGGGGGGAGGGAAGTGAAAAGGGGGGGTTACAATAGAAGATGGTCCTCCCCAAATTCCTGCTTCAGAGAATCCATTCCTGTTGGGGTTTTTTTTCTCCTTGCTTCCGAAGTACAGGTAGCCCAAAATTTCTGTTGTTAAAACGAGACATTGGTTAAGTGAATTTTGCCCCGTTTTACAACCTTGCTTGTTAAGTTGTTAAGTTAGTGGCACGGTTGTGAAGTGAACCGGGCTCCCCCATTGACTTTGCTTGTCAGAAGGTCGCAAAAAGCCGATTCACACGACTCCGGGACACGGCAACCGTCATAAGCATGAATCGGTTGCCAAGCTTCTGGATTTTGATCACGTGACCCCTGGGGGGAATGCTGCAACGGTCGTAAGTGTGAAAAACGGTCCTAAGTCCCATTTTTCAGTGCCGTTGTAGCTTTGAACGGTCCCTAAATGAACTGTTGTAAGTTGAAGACTGACCGGTGGTGTTTTTCAAGTATGGCAACTTTAAGCTGGGTGGACTTCAACTCCTGGCTGGGGAATTCTGGGAGTTGAAGTCCACCCAGTTTAAAGTTGCCAGGGTTGAGAAACACTAAATTAGAAGACACAGCTCCCTCTAATTAAGAAGGTAACAATACTTCCCTGAATGTTGAATTCTTGCATCATTATGCAAACACACAGACACACACACATGCAGCTAGACACACGCACGCACACACGAACAAGGTGGCTTCTGTGCGGCACAAAAGCCACTTGTGTCTAAATGAGGCAATCGAAAACAAACATCTTTGTAATTACCCCCTTGAGGTTGGGGTGCAATCCAGAGGCCTGGAGGAGAGAAAACGGTCCCCATGGAGCTAGGTAGTGTGGGACAATGATTACTGCACACTCATAGCATGTATACAGCCCGAGCCTATTGTTGCATTTCAATCTAGGACAGGGGTAGGCAACCTGGGCTCTTTTATGACTGGTGGACTTCAACTCCCAGAATTCCTGAGCCAGCATGGCTCAGCATGGGAACCTCAGGAAGGGAGGGAGGGAGGGAGGGAGGGAGGAAGGAAGGAAGGAAGGAAGGAAGGAAGGAAGGAGTGGTGGGATTCAAATATGTGAACAACCGGTTCTCTGTGTGGATGCTGCTTCCGGAAGTCCATTCTGGGCCTGGGCAACAAAAAATTAGCTACTGGTTCTGCCAAAGTGGTGCGAACTGGCTGAATCCCACCACTGGTCATAAGTCACTTTTTTCAGTGCCGTTGTAACTTTGAATAGTCACTAAATGAACTGTCGTAAGTCAAGGACAACCTGTTCTGAGCTTCCTTAGGGTTTTGTGGAGTTGTTGGTGGTTCACTATGAAATCAGATCACTGGGTTCGTTTATCGTTCAGCATACAGTACAAAAACCAGAAATGGGTTGATTCATTAAACAGGGTTAAGAGCCTATCGTGAGGACACAATTTACAAGGGTGGATTCTACTTCTAAGCAAGCATGTTGGAGATGCTTATTGCACGGTAATTGACCAGGAAGCAGCATGGACGTCTACTTCCAGCACAAGTAGTATAATAGTCTGCTGATATATTCTACAGTAGAAGAGATTGTAGCCCCGTTGAATCCTGCGCAAATTGAATTTGCAACGAGCTTGTTCATTAACAAAACACGTGAAATGTTAATACCACTTTACAATGCCTTGGTAAGGCCACACTTGGAATACTGCATCCAGTTTTGGTCACCACGATATAAAAAAGATGTTGAGACTCTAGAAAGAGTACAGAGAAGAGCAACAAAGATGATTAGGGGACTGGAGGCTAAAGCATATAAGGAACGGCTGCTGGAATTGGGTATGTCTAGTTTAACGAAGAGAAGGACGAGGGGGGACATGATAGCAGTGTTCCAATATCTCAGGGGCTGCCCCAAAGAAGAGGGAGTCAAGCTATTC
>NW_015407329.1:0-1225 GCF_001527695.2 Protobothrops mucrosquamatus
GAATATATAAAGTTGTAGAGATCTCTATGGAGAGCTAGTTTGGTGTAGTGCTTAAGGCATCAGGTTACAAAAAAAGGAGATGGCAAGTTTTAGTCCTACCTTAGGCAGGACACCACCTTGGTGATCTGGGGCCAATCACTATCTCAGCCCTATAAAGAAGACAATGGCAAATCACTTTGGAAAATCATTGCCAAGAAAATTGCAGGGACTTGTCTAGGTAATTGTCAGGAGTCAAACACTGTTGAATATACACAAAAAAAGAGACTCATAGGTTACTGAAAGGGTATATCTGCCAACTTAGAATTATGGCAGTAAATGTATTAAATGTAGAATGGTGGTAAATGTATTAATCCTTTAACAAGATAGCATATTACAACATTTCAACATTGACTACCATACTGATCCTCCCACAGCAGGCAGCGAGGAGAAAAAAGTATGAGATAGCAACTGCTTACCTTTTAAAAAACATAATTGACAGACTCAAATGGGGGAACCACACAATGCCAGACAGCTGGCTATTTAGTCCAAATTATATTGTGTGTACCATCTTACCATCTTCAGATCCCATCATAAATCAGTTTCCCTAAGTCACACATTTTTAACTAATCTGATTAGTCTGATTTGAAATACCGTAAGTAACCCATACACTGACGTGAAACAGGAGTTGTAATCGGCAGAGGGTTTTTTGTAATTTTTACTTCTTTAAATATACCTCAGATAGCCACTATGGGGATGGTCATTAGGTACCCCAATATGTTCCACTACGCAGAGAACAGCCAACAGCGGTTCACAGAGTGTGTAACAGCCTAGATCAGTGTTTCTCAACCTTGACCATTTTAAGGCATGTGGACTTCAACTCCCAGAATTCCACAGCCAGCAAGCTGCACTGGCTGCCTGTGGTCTTCCGAGTGCGCTTCAAGGTGCTGATTATCACCTTTAAAGCGCGCCATGGCATCGGACCTGGTTACCTCCGAGACCGCCTTCTGCCACAGATTACCTCCCACCGGCCGATACGCTCCCACAGACAGGGCCTCCTCAGGGTGCCGCCAACCAGACAGTGTCGGTTGGCGACCCCCAGGGGGAGAGCCTTCTCTGTCGGAGCGCCCACCCTCTGGAACGAGCTGCCCCCAGAGATCCGGGTGATTCCGGATCTCCCCTCCTTCCGCCGCGCCCTCAAGACTTGGCTGTTTCAGCAGGCAGGACTGGCCTAGGGGGTATTTTAATT
>NW_015407329.1:10603-12957 GCF_001527695.2 Protobothrops mucrosquamatus
GGATGCTTCCACCGGTTCTTAAGGAGGCAGTGGTAAATCCTCTCCTCAAGGAGCCATCACTTGACTAGTTTGAACAGTTAGCATCCAATGATATTTCCTTACCTAAACAGAGAAACAGAATGACCAAGGATGAGACGATGGAAGCATTCATTCACCCAAACTTAGTTAAATTTGAGAAAATTCTAACATATAAGGATATTCTGAATACAGATGGGAAATTAAAATCTAAACAAGCATTAGAAGATCAGGGTATTGACATCATGGTGGCCTCAACTGCAAATGCAATCGAGGTGTGATAAAGATGTTAAAATATACGGTTTTTATAAAGACCAGACAATGTTTGATCAGGTGTTGTTGACTTCTGATGAAAAACTGAGTAAGAAATTGTATAACGTCTTATTGAATCTGAAAATGGAAGATGAACAAATGAAAGAAACAATGATAATATGGGCAAATTTTTTGGGATATAATATAGAATTAGAGAAATGACAAAATCTTTGGGAAAGAAACTATAAATAGACAATGGCAACTTCGTATAAAGAAAACTTATACAAAATGTTCTATAGATGGCATCTTCCACCTGTTAGATTAGCAAAAATGTTTAAAAATATGTCTAGTAAATGCTGGAAATGTAATCAAAATCCTGGTACATATTATCACCAGTGGTGGACATGTGTTAAAGCAAAAAAACTTTGGACAAAAATACATACTTTGTTAGAAAAGATGTTAGGGAAACATGTAGATTTTGAACCTGAACTTTTTAAAATTAGGTATAATTCCAGAAAAAAATGTTAAACAAAATATATATATTAACATTACATGTATTAACAGCAGCGGGGATTGTATTTGCTCAGCACTGGAAAAATGAGGTAACACCATTGGATGAAGCAATAATCAAGAAAACACTAGTGTCAACGCTGCTAACATTGGATGTTCCCGCTTTGACAATTGATGAAAATGCAGCCATTTTCTCTATTCCTTTACAATGCTTTTCTTGCTTTAGAAATCAGGTGCAACAAGAGGGGGTTTGGAATGTAAGCTTAGCTAGCCATAACATATCGTTGTGGTGGGAACCCAAGGACAAGCTGATAACAGTTTGGCGGGCTGTGGAGTTAAGGAGAAAGCCCACGCTTTAAGCTAATTGGGGAATGTGATTTATGACAGTTTATTGGGGGTGGGAGTTGCACTTTGTTACTTTGTATCAGGGGGAAGGGAATTTAGTTTTTGGGTTCAACTATGTAGTGCCGATTCTTTGTTTCCCGAATAAAAAGATTCTTTAAGGAAAACGATGCCTCGAAGTTCTTTTGAAGGGTTTCCTCTATCGCAACCATGACAACTGGACTGTGCTGAAATGGATAGACTTACACTGAGAATGCAAAGAAAAAGAAGACACAGAATACTTTCAAACATGGAACTTATTTTATCAATGGCTGAAAAAACGAGATAGAAAGTAAGAACTTAATTTTTATTACTAAGCAAAAAATTAACCCAGACAACACGTATTGTAATAATAGAAAATTAATATAATACTTTTTTTAAAAAAGAATGATCAAGGATGAGCAAAAAAAGCAGTGACTTCCAACTTCCTGCTGGCTTCCCCACTGAGTTTCCTTGTAGGAAACTGGCAAGGAACATTGGAAATGACAATCTTGTGATTGTGTCTCAACCACAGCTCTGCTAAATTTCAAACTCATGGGAGTAATGGGTTTCGCATTGTTGATGTCTTCTTTAAATTAGCCAATTTGATGAAAGTCCTTATCCACAAAGTCCAATAATATGAGAGTTTGAAAACATGCTAACCAAGAGAGACATGAAAGACATGCATTCAGTCAACATCCCAAACTGGAAGATAGGAGAGTTTTAGTACTATATAGATTAGAAAAGCAGAATCTGCACATTTTTATAAACTATAAACCACCCTGAGATTCCTTTTAATGAGCTTTGCAGAAAGAGGTCTTTTGAAGGAATCAGCTTCAGACATTTCACATGGTCCCCTTTCTAAGCCAAACTTCCAGCAGCTAGTTTTATTGTTGTAGTAATGAAAAAAATATATACTAGTAGAGCTATACTTCCCTGAATTCCTCCTTTGTTACTGTCACAAAGTCATAAACTGTAAGATCAGGGTCCCATCCAACTACAAGGCTGATTTACCAATTTTTTTTAAAATCAGGCAATTATGTACCTTGCCTGATAAAGGAAATGCTACCTATATCAATATTTTATAATAGGTCCATGATTGTATAATGAAATTGCTTTTAAAATACACATTGCCATGAAGGTGGGATTTTCTTGTTTCTTACTTTTAAGTAAACATGCAAAAATCTACTAGTTACTTTTAGAGTAACTTATAGACA
>NW_015407330.1:0-2353 GCF_001527695.2 Protobothrops mucrosquamatus
GAAGCAACTTAGAACTAAGGAGAAACTTCCTGACAGTTAGAACAATTAACCAATGGAACCACCTGCCTCCAGAAGCGGTGAATGCTCCAACACTGGAAGTTTTTAAGAAGAGACTGGACAGCCATTTGTCTGAAATGGTGTAGGGTTCCTGCCTGAGCAGGGGGTTGGACTCGATGACCTCCAAGGTCCCTTCCAACTTGATGATGATGATGATGATGGAGAAGAGACTTCTCCCCTGCAGAGATGTCCTTAAGAAGCTTTCCCTTCACAAAAATTCCCATGTCTCTATCTAGGTCCCCACGTTCAACTTACTTCTTAATCTTTCAGCATAACATTTGGTGGGGGGGGGGACAGAAGGGGCAGGGAAATCTGATCTTATGAACCCAGTTTCTCCAACCTGATGATAGTTCATTTAACCATATAACAATTGGATTCTGAGGGGTTTCAAAAGGAACTTTGGATATTCCCGTACCTCTGTTGCATGGACCAACTGAGATCTTATGCAGTCTCCTCTTTTTTGTATATATCTGATACAGTATGTAATCCCACAATATCTTCTCCAGGGGAGCAAACCACTTTATTTGCTGTTTTTGTATGTAATTTAAGAGTGGTTCTATGCCTGTTCTTTCTCTTATGGTCTCATTTCTGATTTTATCTCTTCTGGTCAAACATCTCACTTCTGTGGTGACTAACTTTTGTTTTTGTTTTGTTTTAAGTGGTCTATGTTTGGCACTTGTAACATAGAGTGAGGATGAATATGCTTTGTATGAGACACTTCTTTGTGCTTGATCAATACTGCCTTATGTTGTAGGAATGGAGCAAGTTGTTCCAATACTTGGTTTGCCTTACTGCATCATATGCTAATCTCTTCGTCCATTTTACCATCTTTGTTGAATGTTTTCCTAAATATTTGAACTTTGATACTCGTAAACTTTTATTGCATATTGTCCTGTATTAGTAACTATTGCATTTGTTAATAAGGTACCTCAAACCAAACTAGAATGCTGCTAGAATAGACATGCCCTAACTTGTATTTTTAATATTCCAATTAGAAATTACAATTTTTTAATAGCAAAAATAAAAGAAAGAATAGATGGCTCTCTTTTTATTGAAGATGTAAATGTTATGTCCATGTGCTTCCCCCAGTGCTGTGAGAGGATAGGTGCATCTCAGTTGTAGATTAACCACAATTGAGACTGAGTGAACCTCAACTGTGGTTTATAGACTAACAGATTTGGAAGGGACCTTAGGGGTCTTCTATTCCAACCCCCTGCTCAAGCAGGAAAGCCTATACCATTTCAGACAAATGCTTGTCCAATCTCTTCTTAAAAACCTCTAACATTGGAGCACCCACAACCTCTGGAGGCAAGTTGTTCTACTGATTAATTGTTCTGTCAAGAAATTTCCCCTTAGTTCCAGGTTGGTTCTGTCCTGGATTAGTTTCCACCCATTGCTTCTTGTCCTGCCTTCAGGTGCTTTGGACAATAGTTGACCCCGTCTTCTTTAAATTTAACTATAGTTGTTTATAAACCATCACAATCCATTATTTGAATATTTCTAATTTCAAGTAAACTCTAGGCTAACTATACTTCATTTCATTCTAATGGGCAAGGAGGATTCATAGAATCAAAAGCAAAATCTTCTGTGTGGAGGGATAACATGCAAGTCCACAATTTGCTATCACTTGTTTCATCATAATTACCTTTTTTAAATGATAATCGTATGTTTGCTTAGTTCACATTTATAGATTTTTTACAGTTCAAAATCTGCTGAGTATCATACTAGATAATGTATAGTATGAAATGTTAAATGTTACAGAATCTTTTATGTGTTAAGCTTTGAGTTTTAAACTTTTGTTGAAGGTTTTTCAGAGTACCAGTACTTCCTGCAAATTGGATACTGATTGTGGTTCTGACTATTCATTAATCTTCTGTATTTTGGGGAAACTAGGAGTAAATTACTATGTATCACATTAAATATATAAAATAATTACACATGAGCATGTTGTTATTCACAACATATTTTGGCAATGTTTCTCAATTTCTCTTCCTGATCTGATGCAGTTTATGATGCTGTTGTTATATATAAATAAAAAGGATAAATAGTTTTAATTTTATTTTTTGCAACATAATTTTAAGTCCAAGCTAAAAAGTAAACCAATACGGAGCCTTGAAATGTATCCTAAATAGCATATTAAATTGTTATAATAAGAATTGCTCATAAATATATGTGCTTGAAGTAGAACTGATGCTATGCTTTTGATTATTTGAATCAAGCAAGCCACACTGTTATATTACACATTGTGGAAAGACCACAATGCTATAATTATTCCAGAAGATTTTCTAAGCAGTGC
>NW_015407331.1:0-2353 GCF_001527695.2 Protobothrops mucrosquamatus
TTTTGGATCATTAATTGCAGTTTGCCAGGGGTTGGAACCACTGCTTCCCTTTTTGTTTTTATTATTTTATGCTATTTTATTATCTGCGTTCAGAACAAGTTCTCCTAGGCTTACGCACTCCTTTGTTCTTTCGGAGCTGGGAGTCCATTTGCATTATAAATCAGCTTGTTCAGAAGTAATTCTGAGCAAATCATTAGGGGAGGATGCTGTACGCTTTGCTCTAAAAACAAACCCACTGTATAATTTGTGGACATTCGGTCTTGTGCAGGCTCTTCCTTGTAGCAATGATGTGCCTAAAGCAGACATGTCAAACACAAGGCCCCGCGGCCGGATGCAGCCCGCGAAGTGGTTTTCATGTGGCCCGCGAAGCCATCCTGGAAACAGTGAGGGAACGGCCCCCGCTGCTTTGGCCCTGGCACAGGCTGGCCGGGAGCCAATGTAGAATTTTGTGGTGGCCATCTATGCTGAAACGCATTCAGTCTTAGCTCCATAAGCCCCCCTCCCCTTGCATGGCCTGAGAGGAACAGTGAGGCTCCTCCAGTGGACCATGCCTCGGCACTTGCCCTGGTCCCACCCCCTTCTGCCAGAGACCCTCAGATCTATCCCACTCCTGCCCAGGCCCCCACAGGCACCCTTGACGCGAATGATGTAGAACTGGCCATGGCCACCCAGTAGGCCACACCCACTCCATCCATGCCCACCCAGTAGGCCACACCCACCCTGGCCACACCACCCGGCCCCTCGAGGGCAACCGCAATGCTGATGCGGCCCTCAATGAAATTGAGTTTGACACCCCTGGCCTAAAGGATACAACAAGGGAAGGGATCCTTGCTACAGATTGTAAGAGAGCCAGATTCAAGTTAACTGTGCTAGGAAAGGGCATGGCATTGAACCAACCAGCCACTTAAGCAAGTTTGCTTGGTGAGTTGACTTGGTCTAATGCAGACATGTCAAACACAAGGCCCGGGGGCCGGATGCGGCCTGCGAAGTGGTTTCATGTGGCCCGCAAAGCCATCCTGGAAACAGTGAGGGAACGGCCCCCACTGCATTGGCCCTGGCCCAGGCTGGCCGGCCGTGAGCCAATGTACAATTTTATGGTGGCCATCTATGCTGAAACGCATTCAGTTTCCCTCTGACTTTGCCCTCATACCCATCATAAGCAACCTGGCTAAGGAGAGCAAGCACAGCAGCAGCAGCCTTGAGGAGGAGGTAAGTGCAGCTGGGCGCCCCCTTGGGGAAGTGGGGCTGGGCTTGGTGCCACGGGTGCTCGAGGGCCAGGCTGGGCGTTTGACCTCTGCTGCCCAGGGCTCCGGGCAGCCCGCACCACCATCCAGCCCCGTCCACATATCCAGAGAAGAACAGTGAGGCTCCTCCAGTGGACCATGCCTTGGCACTTGCCCCGGTCCCACCTCCTTCTGCCAGAGACCCTCAGATCTGTCCCACTCCTGCCCAGGCCCCCACAGGCACCCTTGACGCGAACGATGTAGAGCTGGCCATGCCCACCCAATAGGCCACACCCACTCTATCCACACCCACCCAGTAGGCCGCACCCACTCCATCCACACCCACCCAGTAGGCCGCACCCACCCTGGCCACACCCACCCGGCCCCTCGAGGGCAACTGCAATGCTGATGCGGCCCTCAATGAAATTGAGTTTGACACCCCTGGAGAGAAACAGAAGGGGTTATATAATAATAGTAATAATAATAATAATGATGATGATGATGATGATGATGATGATGATGATGATGATGATGATGATGATGATGATGATGATGATAAAGTTGGAAGGGACCTTGCAGGTCATCTAGTCCAACCCCCTGCTCAGGCAGGAAACCCTATACCATTTTGGACAAATGGCTGTCCAGTTTTTTCTTAAAAACTTCCAGTGTTGGTGCATTCACCGCTTCTGGAGGCAGGTTGTTCCACTGGTTAATTGTTCTCACTGTCAGGAAGTTTCTCCTTAGTTCTAGGTTGCTTCTCTCCTTGATTAGTTTCCATCCGTGGCTTCTTGTCCTGCCTTCAGGCGCTTTGGAAAATATGATAGCAGTCTTCCAGTACTTGAGGGTCTCTCACAAAAAAAAGAGCAGGTCAACCTATTCTCCAAAGCACTTGAGAGCAGGGCAAGAAATAACAGATGGAAGCTTATCAGAGGGAAATCCAACCTAGAACTGAGGAGAAATTTCCTGTCAGTGACCAACAATTAATCAGTGGAACGATGTGCCTCCAGAAGTGGTGAATGCTCCAACACTGGAAGTTTTTAAGAAGAGATTGGACAGCAGTTTGTCCAGAATGATATATATATATATATATATATATAAATATATATATATATGTGTGTGTGTGTGTGTGT
>NW_015407332.1:0-2353 GCF_001527695.2 Protobothrops mucrosquamatus
AATAATAATAATAATAATAATAATAATAATAATAATAATAATAATAATAATAATAAAGTTGGAAGGGACCTTGGAGGTCATCTAGTCCAACCCCCTGCTCAGGCAGGAAACCCTATACCATTTCGGACAAATGGCTGTCCAGTCTCTTCTTAAAAACTTCCAGTGTTGGAGCATTCACCGCTTCTGAAGGCAGGTTGTTGCACTGGTTAATTGTTCTAACTGTCAGGAAGTTTCTCCTTAGTTCTAGGTTGCTTCTCTCCTTGGTTAGTTTCCACCCGTTGCTTCTTGTCCTGCCTTCAGGCGCTTTGGAGAATAGCTTGACTCCCTCTTCTTTGTGGCAGCCCCTGAGATATTGGAACACTGCTATCATGTCCCCCCCTCGTCCTTCTCTTCGTTAAACTAGACATACCCAATTCCAGCAACCATTCCTTATATGTTTTAGCCTCCAGTCCCCTAATCATCTTTGTTGCTCTTCTCTGCACTCTTTCTAGAGTCTCAACATCTTTTTTACATCGTGGTGACCAAAACTGGATGCAGTATTCCAAGTGTGGCCTTACCGAGGCATTGTAAAGTGGTATTAATACTTCACGTGGTTTTGATTCTATCCCTCTGTTAATGCAGCCTAGCACTGTGTTGGCTTTTTTGGCAGCTGCAGCACACTGCTGGCTCATATTTAAATGATTGTCCACTAGGACTCCGAGATCCCTCTCACAGTTACTACTATTGAGCAAGGTACCCCCCTATACTATACCTGTACATTGGTTTTTCTTGCCTAAATGTAGAACCTTACTTTTTTCACCACTGAATTTCATTTTGTTAGATAGCACTCAGTGTTCAAGTCTGTCCAGATCCTCCTGTATCCTAAGCCTGTCTTCTGGAGTGTTGGCTATTCCTGCCAGCTTGGTGTCATCTGCAAATTTGATGAGTTCCCCATCTATCCCATCGTCCAGATCGTTGATGAAGATGTTGAAGAGCACTGGGCCCAGAACAGAGCCCTGGGGCACCCCACTACACACTTCCCTCCATGTAGATGCGGTTCCATTGAGGACCACACGCTGAGTATGGCTGGTCAACCAGCTACGGATCCATCTGGTGGTGATGCTGTCTATCCCGCATTTTTCTATCTTATCAAGTAGTAGGTTGTGGTCTACTTTGTCAAATGCCTTACTGAAGTCCAAGTAAATTATATCCACAGCATTCCTCTGGTCCACTAATTTTGTCACTTGGTCAAAGAATGCGATAAGATTTGTCTGGCATGATCTGTTTTTGACAAACCCGTGTTGGCTTTTAGTAATGACTTTGTTTGCCTATAGGTGTTCGCTGATTCATTGTTTGATTATCTTTTCCAAAATCTTCCCAGGTATTGAGGTCAGGCTGATAGGTCTGTAATTTCCTGGGTCCTTTTTTTCCCCTTTTTTTCAGATGGGAACTACATCAGCTCTTTTCCAGTCCTCTGGTAGTTCGCCAGTGCTCCAGGATCTTTGAAAAATATAGTTCATTGGTTCTGAGATTACATCTGCCAGTTCCTTAAGAACTTTGGGGTGTAATCCATCTGGTTCTGATGATTTGAACTCGTCTAGGCTGGACAGATGTTCACTTACCATTTTCTTGCCTATCTTAACTTGTATTTCTATTTTTTTATGGCACTATTTTTGATAGGTTGGTCTGTTTTTTCCCTTTGTGCGAAAAACGAGTTAAATAGTTCTGCTTTCTCCCTGTTGCTTGTCACCTTCTTGCACCTTTGGTTGCAAGCCTTAGTTCATTTTGAGCTTAGCTTTCCTCACTTCGTCTTTGCAGGCTCGGGCTATTTGCTGATATTCTGACTTAGTTATGTGTCCCTCTTTCCACTTTCTATACTTGTCCTTGTTATCTTTCAATTGATCAGAGAGTTCTTTATGCAGCCATGCTGGTTTCTTTTGAGAGCTGTTATTTTTCCTCTTTGTTGGTATTGAGCTAGACTGGGCCTTTATTATCTCACTTTTCAAAATTTCCCAAGCCTCTTGAGTTGTTTTCCCCTGGAGGATTCTCATCCATGGAATCCTTCCCAAACCCTCTCGAAGTTTATTGAAATTAGCTCTCTTGAAGTCCAAGACTCTAGTTTGACTGTGTTTTATTGCTTGTGCTTCCATAATGTTGAATTCCAATATTGCATGATCACTTCCTCCCAAGGTTCCTATGGCTTCAACACCTTCTATCATTTCATCTCTGTTAGTGAGAATTAGGTCCAAAATGGCTAATCCCCTAGTTCCCTTCTCTACTTTTTGGGAGACAAAGTTGTCTGCTAGGTTTGTCAGGAATCTGTTTGATCTTCCACTTGGTGCAGAGTTTGTCTCCCAGTTGATGTCAGGGTAGT
>NW_015407333.1:0-2353 GCF_001527695.2 Protobothrops mucrosquamatus
GATACAATTTTCAATTTCTCTGTTCACAAAGAATGTCACCAATTATGATAAATGTGCATTAAAAGAAACAATGAAGGAATTTCCACCCATGTGTTCTGGCCAAATTCATTGGATATAGCAATTCCTAGATTACAGAACATGGTTAGCTCCTGGATAAAAGAATAAACCTTACTGAGGTATCAATAACATTGAAAAAAAACACAGGCTGTTAAGAGCTGTGAAGCATCCTGGATGCTTCAGTGTCAAATTTTGCTTTCTTCCATGTCCAGGTTTTGAGATCTAAAACTATTTTCAGTTGGCCACTACATTCAGGGCCAATGGAAGGTTTTTGATGATCTTCAAAAGTCATGTACATTGAAGAGTACATTGGTCATGTAATGGTCTGGTTTAGTGTGAAGTCCTAAGGTTCCATGTGGGGCTCAACTGAAGCATGCATTGAAGTTGAGCAAAGGCATCCCCTCAACTCACTCCCATACAAGTCAAAATTGGAGGTTTTTTATTATTAATTGTCACTATTTTTTTCTTTCTTCTTTCCAGAGATGAGATACATTTGGGCATTTGCATAAACTCATTTTAATTCAATAAATTATTCATAATACTATATTTTACAAGTAGATATTGTTCTTCCGAAGCTACATATGAGATATTATCCTATGACACTGATAGATGTTATATAAGCAAGAAATAAGAAGAATAGCATTTGACCCCAAAAGTGAAGTTTCAATTGGTAAATTATTGCCAAATAGTTGCAACTCTTTTATATCACTGATCTGCTATTTCTACTCCAGCTTAATGTATCAAATAATCTTCCAAAGGTAACAGAAACATATTTCTCATCTTGTGATCTTAATAAGTGTGAAGTGCTGCACTGTAAGAGATTCTCCAAGGTTTCCTTGCCATGGCTGGCATGTAAATAATCATGGCTGGCCATTATTCAACCTTGTTTAAAAGAACCTCTATTAGTGGTTTGCTTCCAATCCTAAACTGAAAAGAGCAAAGACTGAGGGAGAAACATTATAGAAGGAAGAAATGAGAAACAAAGATAATGACGTAAGCAATCTTTTACCTCTCTGATCATTAAGAAAAAAAAATCTTCTCCCTATAACATGGAGGAACAAGAGATGACTTGTAGAATATGTGAAATGCACAGCATTGGGTTGAAGCCCTGAGAGCACCCAGAGCGATCAAGAGTGAAGTTTCAGATTTTTCTTAGATTTTGTTGGACTTTAGTCACCTAAGTAGGAGCTTCAAAGCTTGCAGAGATTTCAGGAAAAAAATGCACCTTTTAAAAGGAATCAGACAGACTTTTATTTCTATCTACAAGGCTTAAATCATCCACTTTACATCCTAGAAGGTAGACATAGTGATATGACATAGAAGCATTGCTTGAGCAGGGTCTGCAGGATTGTCTGAGACACCTCTTCATGACCCGTTCTCCTTGTTACCTTCTGGGAGGAGGCTTCATAGTTTCTGAAGCAGAACATTCAGATTCAGTCAAGTTTTGTTCCAATACAGTGTTAACCTTGTGAACAGTCAAGGTTGTGAACTTTCTACTATGTATTCAAGATGGTCGTGGTTAATATTTATATGTATTTAGATGTAAGGCTGTAGGTATATACATATGTTATATATAGCATGTTTATATGTGTGTTATGTATGTGTACACTTTTGAGAGCAGGCTACAGAATTTCATTTTTAATGTGTGCCAATGTGCCCACAGTAAAAAAATGACAATAAAGGTTATCTTATCTTATCTTCTTCTTTGCATTTTACCCCCTTAGGTACCTTTGAATCAGTTTTAATTCCTGGCAACTGCTTGGACCAGTCCCTGCAGTTTTCTTTCCAGTGTTTCTCAGCAGTGGTTTGCTTTTGCCTGCTTTCTAAGGCTAAGCGTGAACTGGCCTGAGGTCACCAGATGGCTTTGTGCCTAAGGCAGGACCAGAACTCACAGGCTCCTGCTTTCTCGCTTAATATCTTAACTACTACGTCAAATTCTCTCTCTCTAAATATTAAACAACTAAAACAGCATCGCTCACTCCAAGTGATTAAAAGGGTCCCCAACTACACACCGTGTAGCTCCAATTCAGGCAGCCTACAAGCACAAAGTGGGTGCCCCAGGCTGGAAAAAAAATGGCTATCCCTGTTCTCTACTGCAACATTTTCTTTTAGGTGTTTGTTGGTTTGTTAAATAATACATTTCTAATAACCCGGATGGCTCAACAATAAAACAATAAAAATGGTAAAAAGCATATGAACCAAAAATGCTTTTTGGTGCCAAGGATAACAGATTCCCACATATCCATACAAACTATAGAGCTTCCCTGGGCTCCAGCTTCATAGTATACTAAGATTT
>NW_015407334.1:0-2352 GCF_001527695.2 Protobothrops mucrosquamatus
TCTCTCTCTCTCTCTCTCTCTCTCTCTCTCTCTCTCTCTCTCTCTCTCTCTGTCTTCCTGTCTCTGCCTCTCTCTCTGTCTCTCTCTCTCTGTCTCTCTCTCTCTCCCCCCCCATATGGGACTTTCATGATAACGTTGGTAGATTCAATCTCTTATAAATGGACACAAAATCAACCCTTTGCACTGTAATACTCAGGTTTTACACCTCCTTTTTGCCAAGTGCTAAGGAAATCAGGAAATCCAGGCAGTTCAACTGAATATAAAACTTTATTGTAAGTGTAAGCTCTCTTTAAGAATCTGAACTATTAACGGTCAAAGCGTATTGGTGGTAGATAAGAGTCAATGGAATCCAAGGTGGGCTGACTTGTGAGCATGAAGCGATTGGAGACCGGTGACGCATTTGACCCCTTCCCTTGGGTTCAGCCTGGTCCTCTCCTGCGCTTTTGAGTGGCTTTCTCAGAAGAAATAGCAGTACTCGTGGTAAGATGAAAGTTGAAGAAGGGGAAGTTGGTCTGCAAAAAAGCTTGTTAAATTGGTCTGTAGCAAGCTTGTTTGATGGGAACAAGCTTTCTACAGTCTTAGCATAACACTAGACAGATGGCAGTTAAGATCTCCTTGATGCCACCCTAGCATCTTAGTTAACTGCTGGATGTTACTCAAAGACCTAACAAAAAAGTTTATTACCCTGCTCTTATTGGCAGTAAACATATTGATCTACTGTAATCCTCAAAGTTAGCAGCGGCCAACTCAAAGAGAAAATTCAACACCGAGACCGAGAGGCATTGTAAAAATATGAATTTACTTAACAGTTTGAGGCACGTTTTTTTTTTTAAACCCTGAAATCTGTAGAGCCATTAATTGGGATCTAAGTTCAGCAAAAAAAAATAAAATAAATAAAGATCCTACTGGAATGGAGAAAAAAAAAAGTTGTTGGGTAGCTAATTTGACAGCAGGCTGTCTGAACAGGAGAAGAGATAATCTCTCTTGCTTCTATGGATTATATGATAACTCAGAAGCTTTTAACCTTGCCCACAATGACATACTGAACTGTACTAAAACATTGCTTACAGTTAAGCGATGTGGGTTCTTTATTGTTGCGCCAAGCCAAGCTAATACTTAAGAGAAGAAAAAAAAAAAACAACCTAAACTTGTGGCAATGTGGCATTTCCTTCCTCGGGGGATGAAAAATAGCCACATTTGCAGGAATTTGTTAGCAAGGTCACAACCCAACAAGCTAGCCTGTTCTCATTCAGAGAGGCTTACCTTTTAAGTCCAGAGCAATGCAGGGGAATAACTAACATGTCATTAGCCTAAGCCTACATTTATATCAATCATGGCAGAGCAAATCTGATCTCTTTGTCTTTTGGCATTCATGCTGTAAAATGCTGTGTAGCATCAACAGGAGGGGAGAGTATTAACAAAAGGCTGGGTGGGGGGAGAGGGTGGGGAGGTGATGGATTTCAGGTTTTCTCCATCTTTGCAATTAGGGGGAGCATCGTTGGAAGACAATTGGACTTTGTCCTCTGTTTACCCGAAACGCCGTAACGAGAGACTGAAATTGCTGGGAAGCCGAATAAACTTGCTTTCTATTTTGGAAATAGAGATGATATAAATGAGAGGAATTTAATGCTGCAGCATGGCTGGGCTAGAGGAGAATAGAGGAACATGCAATGGCCTGACCTTTTCAGCATGTAAGGCCTTTGAGTGTGGCGTCTTAGCTATGCCCTATTCTTAGCCAATTGATTTGGAGGGAACGTAATGTGGAAAAGAAAGCTTGAAGTTACCGGGATCCTATTTGTGCGGCGGCCTTTCTCTTAGTGGCTGGCTTGGTAACTGTTGATCAGATGCTCACGAATTGGCTTCATTCTACCGAGCTGTTGCATGGGTCCATTATAATGCGAATTCTAGGTGCACCCAAGTCTGATTAATATCCATTAGGTTTTGATATGTTCGTGTATCTTTACATCTGTAAGGACCCACTCCACTTTGCATCTTAAGAAGACAGAACTCCTGGAATATTTCTTCCAACAGGCATCTTTATTAAGAGAAAGCTGGCTGCAGGCGTTCTAGACAGGACTTTGGTCCAAGCTCTCCCATTCAAGGTTTTAAGGGATCCCCCATTAGCCACACCCCCGTCACCCCCTTATCCCAGGGACAATCCCAGGCATTACATTCTCACCCCCTTTTCCTCATTGCTGGGAGGAGACTTCAAAAAGGATTACATGAAAGCTAATGACCCCCATTGTTATTGTTAGTCCGTTTGGTGATATCCACATCCAGTCCCTTTGAAGTAGGCTGAAGGAAGTGAGGGCCCTAAAGCCCCTTTGTTCACCCCCTTCCCTTCATCGTATG
>NW_015407335.1:0-2352 GCF_001527695.2 Protobothrops mucrosquamatus
AACAATTACAGACAACAGCTAACAAGCAAGAACAAACTTAAATAGAGTAGTGTAATTGAAAATGTAACTTAGAGGAAGGAAGAAATGCTAGATTTTTCCTATCCTCCTCCTTTGGATTACAGAAAACACTGAACAATGGAAGGGCATGAAGTAAGAAGGGCTGAAAATCTAAAACAGAAGCCATATAGGCATAGGCATCCACAGCGAATAGAGTTTTGTCTGAATGATAAAATCTGTATTATGATATCATGAGGGAAACTTCATTCCTTATATATTTGTGTGAGATATTATGATGTAAGTACACAAGGAATGGACTTTGGTCAAGCGATGAGAAACTCTTCCAGACTTTCAGGCAATTCACAACACCTGGGAGCCACAGGGAATCACCCTAACAGTGTCATTTACGTTTGTCTCTCACTGCTCTTCAAACTGTCTGCAACTGCAGGGTTTTTTTTAGACAGACACATGTAACCATTATCAGCAGCCTGTTCCTCTGAATTGTTTCCTGGAACCTTGGCTTGTTTCTGGATCTTCTGTGCACAATTCATTAGTGTCATGGTTTTCCCGCCCCCTAGATTTCAGTCTGGTTTCATTTGACTCTGGAAGAATTCTTCATCTAAGGATGGGCATTTGCATGGAAGGGCAAGTGAGGAAACACACTTTTGGTGCTCTTGACACAAATTCCATTCCATGTGTACTGATTTTCCTTGTCTGTGCATGTTTTGCTTCTAGCCATAAACAGGACATTCTTCCAGAACAGCGATGAGATTCTGGCAGCAGAAAAGGGGTACTGGCAAAACCAAAATCATCTCTGCCAACACTGCCTTCACTTAAAGCATGGTTGCTTTCTGAGTTTTATGTTAGGGAAAAGGGAAGCAATAACTTTCCAAATGCTTAATGTGAGCATTTGTTAGCACTCAACTGGGGTGACAGCTAAATGAAATGAGGCAGCACAGCCGCAGTGCTAGATCCTGGAGGCAAACCATAGCAACCCCCCCCCCCCAGCATTTTCATGCCCACTAACAAGTGTTGCCTGGCATCTAACTCACTGCTGTTATAAATAAAATGATGGGTTAAATGAACCTTGGTCTGATCCACAAAGGAAATTCTCATCTTATTATATTCCAAATGATAAACTGCCTTCTTGTAAATGCTTATTGATTTGTATTTTCCATCTGTTTTTCTCCCTCACAAAGGTATGACTAGCACATGCCCCAAATATCTAGCCTTTAAGTTAGGAATCCAAGTCTGGAGCTTATTATTTAAATTGTTGACTACAAAGAAAGGTTGGAAGTTGTTCTAATTAAGGCTTATCTGACCTTACTGAACAATTGGGAAGATCCCTGTTTGGTTTGGTTTCTAAAACTCTATTATAACATAACATTTTTCTCTCACGATAGAAAAAAGGTAGCCTGTTCCAAGACAATGTTTGTAGTTTCACTGATGATGATGATGGTGTGTGTGTGTGAGCACTCAGCAGGAAATCTTCCAATCCAGTAATTACCGTAGAATACATTAGCCTCAATGAAGTCACCGGAGTAACTTCTCGCTCTGTTTGCATCTTTAAACATTTTATGCTGTGTAACAGGGGAAACTCTGAAATATAATCTGATTCTTCAGACAAATGAAAGATGGAGAACCAAACTGCCCAAGAATCTTAGAATAATTCTCCTCTATTCAATAACATCATCCCCAAGCAGTCTGCAGATATATTCTTCCAACTGGAAAGAAATGATTATATTGATTATCCTAGAGGTTGTTTTTTTTTTGCCATATTGAGAAATCTAGTGTCTCAAGATATGAAAGCCATTAAAAATGGAGAAAAAGTTAGTCTGTAACTTATGAGCAACACAACGTCCACGGGCATTTTTTTTCTTTGGACCTATTAGGTTGTGTCCCTCCTAACTTTTTAAATATATATTACAAATTAAATATGAAGCTAACCTGTAAAATAGAGCATCACTCACCTGCATACTATTTATTTAAAATAGTTTTGGAGTAGGGATTTTGGTTTTAGTATTGACCTACATATTTGGCAAGAACTGTGGGAAAGAAATAGGAAACTCACCTTAGCTACCTCGTATAAGGAAAATCTCTACAAGATGTTCTACAGATGGCATTTCCCACCCGTAAGGTTAGCTAAAATGTGTTCAAACATCTCACCCCTATGCTGGAAATGTAAAACGGCAATAGGATCATATTATCATATGTGGTGGGAATGCCCAAAGACTCGCGAGTACTGGAACAGGATACGAAACTGGCTGAGGGATATACTAACACTGGACTTAGAGTTAAAACCTGAACTCTTCCTGCTGGGAATAACGACAGAAAAATATGATAAGGGAACAATCT
>NW_015407336.1:0-2352 GCF_001527695.2 Protobothrops mucrosquamatus
GTCTGGCCTAGGGAATTTTAGCGGGGTTTTTTAGGGGATTTTTAAGGACAATTTTAATGATCGGCCTGTTTAAATATTTCTTTTTAATTCGGCTTTTAATTATTGTATTTGTATTGTAGTTTTTATGAGGCTGTTAGCCGCCCTGAGTCCCATGAGGAGAAGGGCGGGGTATAAATTAAATTAATAAATAAATAATAAAAATAAATCCCCTTGACACCTTCCCCAATGGCTTCCCACAAGCAAAGTCAGTGGTGAAGCCCGCAGGGAAGGTTGTAAGTTACTCTGATAAGTCCCCTCCACGAATCTTCCTTTGCTTCCTTTGCTCACACACAACCTACACTAGGCCCCCCAATTCACACTGGGCCTGTGCCAGTGACCCCCAGCCTCCCCAACCCACCCTCTGAGAAACCGCCTTTAATTTGCCTGCCTTTAATTTCACACATGCTTTTCTTCCGTCCTATCTCTGTCTTATTTCACTGGTCCCATTCAGCAATCAACCTTCAATTATATATTCATGCAAAACGTTCTATCATTCAAGCCTGTTCCATTGATCACATGCTTTCTCTAAATTAATAAGCATAACAAACTTTCTCGTGCTCACACATTTTTCAATGATTTGCTGAGAAGCAAAAATCGGATTTGCTACCCATTTGCTGCTACAGTTGCAACACACTTCCCAAATGTGTGAGACTGGACAGCCATTTATCTGAAATAGTATAGGTCTCCTGTGAGAGCAGGGGGTTGGACTAGAGACTTATGAGACTCTAGAAAGAGTACAGAGAAGAGCAACAAAGATGATTAGGGGACTGGAGGCTAAAACAAATAAAGAGCGGTTGCTGGAATTGGGTATATCTAGTTTAATGAAGAGAAGGACGAGGGGGGACATGATAGCAGTGTTCCAGTATCTCAGGGGCTGCCACAAAGAAGAGGGAGTCAAGCTATTCTCCAAAGCGCCTGAAGGCAGGACAAGAAGCAACGGGTGGAAACTGATCAAGGAGAGAAGCAACTAGAACTAAGGAGAAACTTCCTGACAGTTAGAACAATTAACCAGTGGAACAACCTGCCTCCAGAAGCAGTGAATGCTCCAACACTGGAAGTTTTTAAGAAGAAACTGGACAACCATTTGTCCGAAATGGTATAGGGTTACCTGCCTAAGCACGGGGTTGGACTTGATGACCTCCAAGGTGCCTTCCAACTTTATTATTATTATTATTATTATTATTATTATTATTATTATTATTATTATTATTATTATTATTATTACTACTACTACTACTACTACTACTACTACTACTACTACTACTACTACTACTACTACTTTGGAAAAAGTACAAAGAAGAGCAACTAAGATGATTAAGAGCCTGCAGACAAAAATATATGAAGAACAATTGCAGGAATTGGGTATGGCCACTCTAGAGACAAGAAGGACTAGTGGAGACATGACAGCAGTATTCTAATATTTGAGGGGCTGCCACAAACAAGAGAGGGTCAACCTATTTTCCAAAGCACCAGAAGCCAAGTCAAGAAACAATGGATGGAAACTAATCAAGGAGAGAAGCAACCTGGAATTAAGGAGAAACTTCCTAACAGTGAGGACAATTAACCAGTGGAACAGCTTGCCTTCAGAAGCAGGGGGTTGGACTTGATGACCTCCAAGGTCCCTTCCAACTTTATTATTATTATTATTATTATTATTATTATTATTATTATTATTATTATTATTATTATTATTATTATTATTATTATTATTATTATTATTATATGATCTATAAGGTCCCTTCCAACTCTGCTACTACCAGTATTACTGTTGCTCATTGCTACCACCTGTCCACTTCCAGTCAGAATTTTGCCAACCACCTTCTAATCCCCCTGTACTTTTTGAATTCATTCTTATTACCTTTACTTTTGTGTAGGGAAAGTGTACTGTTCCAATGATCAGTCTTCACATACAGTATCCCTGAACAAGTTGCAGCCACTCCATTTGCAAACCATCTGCAGCCATATCATTTTTACAGCTTTTATGACTGACAGCTAAACAATTGGACACTAATATCCATACCATTTGTTTCAATTCAGCTCTTTAGCGTAACACTATTATTCTCATATAAATCTCCAAAATACTCCTTCCAGCATACCCTCCCTCCAGTTTCATTATAAATCCATTTATCATTTTTAATTCCAATCTAGTTGAAGCTCGTTTAGTCTTCATCACCCACTGCCAAAATATATTTTTTAATTTCCAACAAGTTCACTCTGAATTTCTCTGCCCCTTTTAATCTTAACTATTTTTTGTTTTTAAAAACATTCTTTGCAGCTATCTTCTTTCTCTACAAGTTACACAGTGTTTCCCTC
>NW_015407337.1:0-2352 GCF_001527695.2 Protobothrops mucrosquamatus
AGAGAGAGAGAAAGAGAGACACACAGAGAGAGAGAGAAAGAGAGAGAGAGAAAGAGAGAGAGAGAAAGAGAGAGAGATAGACAGACACACAGAGACAGAAAGAGAGAATGAGACAGAAAGAGAGAATGAGACAGAAAGAGAGAGAGAGAGAGAAAGAGAGAGAGAGAGAGAGAGAGAGAGAGAGAGAGAGAGAGAGAGAGAGAGGAAAGCTTTTATGCACATTACCCAGCATGAGGTCCATCTGAGATGCACTCTGGAGCCTTCAGAAAAAGAAGGAGGAGGAGGAGAAAAAGATCTCGCAGCAAATCATCTTGTTTGCTTGTTCCTTGAAGGTCACCTCTCCAGCTCCCCTTTTCGGACCCTAATTGTCCATTCTCATCATCCGATTTCAAAACCGTGGGGGACCTTCAACCCTTCATAAGATAAGTGTAAGGTAGGCATCAGGCCTTCAAAGGACTCTTTGATTCACTTTGATGGGGACATTGGGGGTGTTAAGGCAACCGCGTTCCCGTCAAGGGGACATGACTTGCGTCAACAAGCTGCTCTTTGACTGGACTTCGCAATCACCCAGAGGAGACGTGAGCGCTGCATGTGTAGATGTTTCTCACTGTTACAGAGCTTAACAGAAGAACTGAATTGGAAGGGACCTTGGAGGTCTTCTAGTCCAACCCCCTGCTCAGGCAGGAAACCCTATACCATTTCAGACAAATGGCTGTCCAGTCTCTTCTTAAAAACTTCCAGTGTTGGAGCATTCACAGCTTCTGGAGGCAGATAGTTCCACTGATTAATTGTTCTCACTGTCAGGAAGTTTCTCCTTAGTTCTAGGCTGCTTCTCAAAGAATAGAAAAGAATAGAATAGAATAGAATAGAATAGAATAGAATAGAATAGAATAGAATAGAATAGAAAATATGGAATGGAATAGGATGGGATGGGATTGGATGGGATGGGATGGGATAGATATTGGAATAGAATAGAATAGAATAGAATAGAATAGAATAGAATAGAATAGAATAGAATAGAATAGAATACAATACAATACAATACAATACAATACAATACAATAACTTCTTCTCTTCTCTTCTCTTCTCTTCTCTTCTCTTCTCTTCTCTCCTCTCCCATTCTATTCTATTCTATTCTATTCTATTCTATTCTATTCTATTCTATTCTGATTCCATTTGGATATTCAAAGAAGTGGAGAAAAGCCATGTCCTTGCATACATGAAAGCATCTAAAGCATCTGAATTATTTTCAGAGGCGCCCGATGTCATGTACAATTGTATCTTCAGTTACCAATTCAATCTGGAAAGTCAATTTAACCCAGAGACCGACTGTATCTTTAAATTAGAATATTTGCACAGCTCTAGTTAGCAAAACGCGCAAATATTTTATTTGGAATCCTGCAGATGTTTTGGCTTAAAGCCAACTTTTCTCTTGGACTCAATGCTCTTCCTTTAGAATACGTAAAAAATAAGTTTATTCTACTTCCCTATTTGACAGAGCATTCTGTAACTTTGCCCATTGCAAAATTTGTAATCGCGTTTTTGATCTGCTGGTAACCTAGGCCTCCATTCTTCTCTACACAAAAGGAATATTTTTTTAAAAGTGTCAAATTAATTGGGGTGGCCTTGCTCTTGCTACGGAGAAAACTGGGATTAAAAGCAGAATCATCAAGCGCTGCCATTTTTTATTAGTAGTAGACATACTTTGTTCTGATCTGTTACTTGGCAACCCTGTTTGTATGCTTCAATTATATTTAGGGTAGCTAAAATATCATTCCTTCTGGCTGCATACAAGGAAGAGGTGAGAGACAGTTGGTTCTTTTTTTTTTTTTTTTTTTTGTAGGCCTAGTGAGGTTCAAATAGCATTAGATTACTACAGGTGTTTCCATCTCTAGAAAAATGGCACGTCGAAGATATCTTACAAGACGTGTGTTCTTTTTGATTGCATTGCATTGCATTAAATTGATCCAGAAAAGACATGTGCAAACTCATTAATAAACCGTCTCACAATAACACAGTCTTGGTCTTGATAAACATATTAATTAAAAATGGGGAAAAAAGGAACAGGGGTTAGGGTGGTGATGGCGAACCTTTTAGAGACCGAGTGCCCAAACTGCAACCCAAAACCCACTTATATATGGTCAGGTGCCAGGTAATAATAATAATAATAATAATAATAATAATAATAATAATAATAATAATAATAATAATAATAATAATAATAATAATAATAATAATAATAATAATAATAATAATAATAATAATAATAATAAAGTTGGAAGGGACCTTGGAGGTCATTGAGTCCAACCCCCTGCTCAGGCAGGAAACCCTACACCATTTCAGACAAATGGC
>NW_015407338.1:0-2352 GCF_001527695.2 Protobothrops mucrosquamatus
AGGTTGGGTTTTTCTTTTTTCTGCAAAGTATCTAGCTGCACATCTTGCACTGTCTTAGCAAGGGAAGAAGTGGGCTACTTCAGCCCTGAGGATTCTATTGAAGAGATGAAAACCAATCCTAGAAAATCAGGGTGGGCCTATCCCTATCAAACCATAACTGTTCAGACAAATAGACCCTTGTTGTTGTTGTTGTTAGTTGTGAAGTCGTGTCCGACCCATCGTGACCGCATGGACTACGTTCCTCCAGGTCTTCCTGTCCTCTACCATCTTCTGGAGTCCATTTAAGCTCATGCCTTCAGTGACTCCATCCAGCCACCTCATTCTCTGTCGTCCCCTTCTTCTCTTGCCCTCCATCTTTCCTAACATTAGGCTCTTCTCCAGTGAGTCCTTCCTTCTCATTAGGTGGCCAAAGTACCTGAGTTTCAACTTCAGGATCTGGCCTTCTAAAGAGCAGTCGGGGTTGACCTCCTCTAGGACTGACCGGTTTGATCGCCTTGCAGTCCAGGGGACTCGCAGGAGTCTTCTCCAGCACCAGAGTTCAAAGGCCTCAATTCTTTGTCGCTCAGCCTTTCTTATGGTCCAACTTTCACATCCATACATTGCAACTGGGAAAACCATGGCCTTGACTATACGCATTTTTGTTGGCAGAGTGACGTCTCTGCTTTTTAGTATGCTGTCTTGGTGTACTGTAATATAATTCAATTTCTCTAAATTTCGAAGGGTATTAGCAAAATACCAGAGTCGGAAGGGATCTTGGAGGTCTCCTAGTCCAATCTCTTGCACAAGCAGGAGACCCTGTATCATTCTGGACAAATGTCTTTTCCTTTCTTTCTTTTTCCTTTTTCTTTCTTTTCCTTTCATCTATCTATTTATCTATCTATCTATCTATCTATCTATCTATCTATCTATCTATCTATCTATCTATCTATCTGCTTTAGAGCTCTTTCTGAAGGGCTATTAAAAATTTCCATATGAGCCGAGACCGTGCCTGTGAACAAAAGGCCACTGAAATTATAGCTCATATCCTGTCTCTTCCCCCTTCTATAGGGACTCACGGACTCATCTTATAACCGCTTACCTGATTAAATATCTTAGATACTCTGATCTCTTTTATGTGATCTTTTATGTAAATTACTATTGTCAGATGGATATGATTCAGTTTCTCTAAACCTAGCTAAGTTGTGTTACACTAAAATCAGACACGCCTCAGTCACCCCATTAAAGATTTCACCACGAATTGTAATATATTACTATGCCTCGTTCTGTTCTCTTTTGCTTTATTTTAAGGTTTAATTTTTTTTGTGCAGGTCTGTGACCATAAGAAAGACTGAATTCAATTTGATTTCTGCAAGGTGGGGATGGCAGTTCTCCCTAATTACAAACTCAAATGATGGTGGAGCAAGACCAGGCTACTGAGAAATAAGAGGACACTTCACAACTATGCAGAAGTCCATAGCAATACCAAATCTTGCTTTAAACATCTAATCATCCAGAATAATAGAGCCAAATTGGGACTAAGCATATTCAAGGAGGCCTCAGCAGTAAAGGACTAATATAGGTTAATTAGAATAAAAACAATGGAGAAGATAACGAGCCCCATCCATCTTAAAGCTGTTGCCATAACTTAAAAGATGATATAGCTGCCTGGAAACTTAAAAAGAATTTGGTTACAAGTCAACTCTGTGGTAACACCACTGGAAGAGTTTGAGAAGATGTTGTAAAACTAATGCAACTATTGCCATTATTATGCAATGATTCTTTGATTATGAGCCATCAAATCATTTTCTGCTCCTGTTGTAGATCTTGTAGATGTCTTCTGTTTTTTTTATTTTTGGGCTACCGGGTCTTGTGATTTACTTGAGATGTTTTGGAGGACTTTAGTTGGTTTGTGTGTTACCTCCAGTTTTGGTCACCACGAAGTTAAAAAAGATGTTGAGACTGTAGAAAGAGCACAGAGAAGAGCAACAAAGATGATCAGGGGACTGGAGGCTAAAAGATACAAGGAAGGGTTGCTAGAACTGGGTATGTCTAGTTTAAGGAAGAGAAGGACGAGGGGGGACATGATAGCAGTGCTCCAATATCTCAGGGGCTGCCCCAAAGAAGAGGGAGTCAAGCTATTCTCCAAGGCGCCTGAAGGCAGGACAAGAAGCAACGGATGGAAACTCATCAAGGAGAGAAGCAACCTAGAACTAAGGAGAAACTTCCTGACAGTTAGAACAATTAACCAGTGGAACAACCTGCCTCCAGAAGCAGTGAATGCTCCAACACTGGAAGTTTTTAAGAAGAGACTGGACAGCCATTTGTCTGAAATGGTATAGGGTTTCCTGCCTGAGCAGGGGGTTGGACTAGATG
>NW_015407339.1:0-2352 GCF_001527695.2 Protobothrops mucrosquamatus
CCATTCCCAACCCACCCAACCGCCGCAGCATGATACCGTGGTCCACGGTATCAAAAGCCGCCGAGAGGTCCAAAAGAACTAGGACAGAGGAATAACCCCTGTCCCGGGCCCTCCAGAGATCATTAACCAACGTGACCAATGCCGTTTCCGTGCTGTAACCCGGCCTGAAGCCCGACTGGAGAGGGTCTAGATAGACTGTGTCACGACTTCGCAATTAACAACATTTAAAACCATTCTATTATTACTTTTACCAATTCAATAAATTAGCCACTTCTCTCTATCTCCTTCCTTCCTTCCTTCCTTCCTTCCTTCCTTCCTTCCTTCCTTCCTTCCTTCCTTCCTTCCTTCCTTCCTTCCTTCCTTCCTTCCTTCCTTCCTTCTTTAGAATAGAATAGAATAGAATAGAATAGAATAGAATAGAATAGAATAGAATAGAATAGAATAGAAGGGACCTTGGAGGTCTTCTAGTCCAGTCCCCCAGTGATGGAGCGCCCACGATTTCTGGGGATAAGCTGTTCCACAGAAATTGTGGGCACTCCATAACTGGAGATTTTAAAGAAGAGACTAGACAATCACCTGTCTGAGATGGTATAGGTTCTCCTGCTTGAGCAGGGGGCTGGACTAGAAGACCTCCAAGGTCCTTCCTTCCTTCCTTTTAATCCTGGTGATTGCCTGGACCAGCCCATGAAGTTTTCGTGACATTTTTTTTTTTTTTTACAAATGGTTTACCCCTTCTTTTTTCCTGGGGCACAGAGAGACTAACTGGCCCTGTACTTGTCATTAACATTTGTATAACACCCTCCTCCTAATGGCTCAAAGTGGCCTATCCCCCAAAAAATAAGAGGAACATTTCTATCTCTCCACTGTTGTTTTTAAAACTATTTTAAGCTGTTTTATTATTATAATGGCATTAAATATTATATAATCACACTAAATATATTATAATTACATAAAATATGTTGCACTTAAAAGCACTCTTCAAATTTAATTCTGCTGCAGCTAATAAATAATACTTAAAAACAATTTTACAGTAAATAATTTTTGTTTTGTTTTTTAATCCTATGGTTAATGTAAATTTCAAAGCACTGCAAATATTAGTTTACTGCATTGGTTTGCGTTCACCAAACACTGAAGCTAACTACTTTGAATTGAATTGGTGTATTAATTTTGCTGTTTAGATTGATTTTCTGACACTGCTTTCATAGGGACAATGAAAGAAAGAGGGACAATTTATCAAGATGCCTTCAAGTAATTTAGTACTATTATGAGCAATTGAAGCAGGCTATTTCTCACCAATAACTACTGAGTTAATAAAACATAGGAAATAAGGTGAAATGAAATGATACCTCACCATATTTCCCCTGGAGAGAGTTAATAGATAGATGAGATAGATGATAGATAGATAGATAGATAGATAGATAGATAGATAGATAGATAGATAGATAGATAGATAGATAGATAGATAGATAGATAGATAGATAGATAGATAGATAGATAGATAGATAGGACAATAGTTTATTAATTATATATTTAGCTCTCAATGTTTCATAATTAAACACTGAGTAATCTTACACCTGGAGATAGATACACTTGTGCCTACAAACAGAACAGATTAATGTAATGTTTTGCTACCTTCGACCTTGTATCCTTGAGACTCTTGATTCTGTGTCGCCAAACATAGAACTGTAATAGAGTTGAGGTCTAGCTAATAGTTTGTGCTATTGTGACTGTCATGCTCCATCTTTGTAACTTACTGCTCCAGGTCCCTAAAGTAGTCTGTACATACTGAGAAACACGTGCCAGAAAAGGCAAAGTGGAGCAGAAAAGGCCTTAAAATGGAAATTTCTTCATTCGGCTCATTCAGAACCAATTTCACCTGCAAGAGTGGACTGTACTAAAATTTCTTCTGAAAAAAAAGGTTAAATTGTCAACAGACCCACAATCAATAAGAACATAACCAAACTCATTTGGTAACAGGAATACTCAATGTTCATGGGCTCTTTTGAATGTAATCACCCTTACAAGAGTCTTGGAAAACAGGCACATTTCTAACTGAGAGGGCATGGGGCTGCATGCACACCTGCGATGCAAATGGGGGCGGTGCAAGTGTGCACGCAACACTGATGGTCGGGCTAGCACCTGTGCAAGGCTCGGGGTGGGGCTAGCACCTGTTGAAGGAAAAGTCTTCATCAGAGTCCAGTCCAAGCCGGGAATAAACAACATGGTGACTGCTTTAGAAAGAAGGTTGTAGTTTATTGAAGAGGAGAGCCAGACAGAAAGATGGATCTGTAAGAAAAGAGAAAGCTCATGTAGTAGGGAGTGGGTTTTTATACTTTCTTGGGCTTTTGTTTG
>NW_015407340.1:0-2352 GCF_001527695.2 Protobothrops mucrosquamatus
GCAGGAAACCCTATACCATTTCGGACAAATGGCTGTCCAGTCTCTTCTTAAAAACTTCCAGTGTTGGAGCATTCACCGCTTCTGGAGGCAGGTTGTTCCACTGGTTAATTGTTCTCACTGTCAGGAAGTTTCTCCTTAGTTCTAGGTTGCTTCTCTCCTTGATTAGTTTCCATCCGTTGCTCCTTGTCCTGCCTTCAGGTTTCTTTGGAGAATAGCTTGACTCCCTCTTTTTTGTGGTAGCCCCTGAGATATTGGAACACGGCTATCATGTCCTCCCTCGTCCTTCTCTTTAAACTAGACATACCTAATTCCATACCCAGTTCCATATAGATTTTTGTAAATGCTTTAAAAATCAATGTTGAAAAGAAATAAGATATAAATTATAAAATTACAAAATGAACAGATTCCGATAATAATAATAATAGAATAACATTGTATTGCTTTTGTAAACTGCACTGGAAGCATTGTTAAATGGTACTATTTTTATTTTAACATGAAAAAAATGACTCTGGGCAGCTTACAGTTCAAAAAATACAAATTACAATTAAGATTCTAAAAGCATTTTAAAACAATAAAAAACAATATTTCTTTCCAAAAAAAGCCATTATTTATACCAATCAACAGTGGTATATTGAGTAAAGTATGGCCAGATGAACCATGGCTTAATTTGCTATGAACCAAATCATCAATGTAATTGAATATACATTTTTTTAATCCCAATAAAGAGAAAAAATCAGATTAAGTACCATAAGAGAGACCTTATTCTGGGTCAATCAAGCTAGCTAGGTCTATATTAAATAATTCATGATGTCAAGTTATAAGCGCCTTGAATTCAAGTTGTTGGAATGTAGTCTAAAACTAACCCCTAGATTAATACCTAGATAAGATGCTTGGTATAGCCTTGTTTTCTGTGACATTTGTTTGTTTTTGTCTCTAAAATTGTGCATAAATCAGAGCTGACGTTTGTACTCTGTTGAAGTTTTACTTACAAGTCTATTCCATTTTTATATCAAGCGCCTTTACTTCTTCACTTCTCTTTTTTGATCTTGAGTGTACTTAGCTAATCCTTTAACCAGCTTTAGTGCAAATTGAAGTCAGCTCTGAACAAAACAGACCATAATGTTTTGTTAACCTATCCATTCTAAACCTGAGCTAACAAAACTAAACTATTTGTTTAATACTGCTGGACCTTTTTCTTCCTAACCCTACAATAGTCTCATATGGAATGTGAATCCAGTCATGGCATCTTGATTCTAGCTACCCTATTAAACTGTATTTGAAATCCATGATCCTCAGTAGAAATGTTGCCTATGGAAATACAACACAAATAAAGCAGGGATGGTATTCTGTGTTATTTCTTTTAATTACTGGGACCATAAAAACTTCTTTTCCCTGGCATATGCCTAGCAATGCTGAGAAAGTCATAAAATTCAAATAGCATTTAGGAAGAAAATGGCTGCATTACTGTTAGCCTCTTTCCAGATAAATGGAAATTAAAAGAAGGATATTTTGAATAACTGTATACTAAAGGACCTTTCAAAGCTGTTCTCCAAGGGAATTCTTTCTAGTTCAAAAAGACATCAATAAATACCTCCGGGCCCTTGTTAATTCTTCTGAAAAGTGAAATTTTTACATTGTTTAAAAATACCTTTCTAACCGAGCTACAAATACAGATCAAATTATTAGTTTAGTGGAACATCCATGCAAATTGCTATAAAAAAAAAAGAAAGTTGTGTCTGGAAAGGTGACCCCTCTCCAATTATTCAATGATCTACTGTTAGTAAACATCCAGTAACATTAGATGACAGAATAAATACAGAAAGTCTAATCTTTTGGCATTGTTTAGTGGTTTCTTGGATTATATCACTCCAATACCAAATAGGTTTTTGCTGTTGTGCTTAAGTAAATCTACAAAGTTTTGTTCCTTGAACCAAAAAAAAAAAGTTTTCAAGAAATGATTGAGTACAGTATTCCCTTCTTTTAGACCTTGATGGAATTATTATCAGTGTGAATCAATCCAGGGCAGGATGAAGGCCCTTTCATGGAAAACTATGGAGTCAATGGAAGAGAAGATTTGTAGCTCAAATGGAACTGTGGGAGTCCTTAGTGCTCATTGATCTTGGTTGTTTTCTTGCAGATGTTTCACTATCCAACAAGTAACATTTCTGGTGCTAGAAGGGAGTGGGAATTGGGGTTTCCCATTCCCTTCTAGCACTGAAGATGTGACCTAGTCAGGTAATGAAATGTCTGCAAGAAAACAACCAAGCTCAGAGAGCACCAAGGGCCCTACAAACTTTGGACTATAATCTACCATGATAGTGGAGTGTGAGTTGGTTTTTAATTCTCCAGCCT
>NW_015407341.1:0-2351 GCF_001527695.2 Protobothrops mucrosquamatus
TCTTTTCTATTTTACTGGTTTGCTAATGCCTAATAAAGTCTACATTAGAGAACGTAATGTCTCTGGTGTTTTGCTTTGTTGGGCTTCTCAACCAGAACTTGACATTGACTGGCACTGAACTAAGTGACTTATGTAGTGCCCCAATTTTGATCATGTGGCCAGGGGGGTGCTACAACAGTCATAAGTATGAAAACTGGTTTAAAAAAAAGGTGATTTATGTCACTTTTTTACCAGTTTTCACACTTATGACTGTTGTAACATCCTTATGGCCACATGATCAAAATTTGAGCACTTGGCAACTGGCATGTACTTATGACAGTTGTATTATCCCGGGGTCATGTGATCACCATTTGTAACCTTCCCAGCCAGCTTCTGACAAGAAAAGTCAATGGGAGAAGCTGAATTTACTTAACAACCGTGTGATTCACTTAACAACTGCACTGATTTGCTTAGCTGTGGCGAAAAAGGTTGCAAAATGGGGCAAAACTCACTTAACAAATGCCTTGCTTAGCAGTGGAAATGTTGGGCTCAATTCTGGTCATAAATCAGGGATTACCTGTACTCTACATCCATTTAATTCTTTATTCTGCAAGCATTTCTGTTGGGCCACTGTGATGTTCCATTTGTTTTGCTTTTATATTTACAATCAGAATGAAATAATTATTTTGGGGGGGGAAAGTCCTGGAAATTATGATCTGTTGTAGCTGTTCTTCAAGTTTATTTCTAGTTGTACATTTTACAATGATATAGTTAGAGTGTATATATAGTGTATAGTTAGAGTGATTCCAGGAAAAATGCATGGTCAATCAGTTTTACATTTCAAATCATTTTTGTACATTATATTTTATCCTGTCTGAGGAATTAAATTGGTCTATTTTTGTGTGCTATGCCTAAGATAGTTATAATTTTATTATGACACATGCATCTTCTATGCAGTCTTTTTTATATCCAATTTCTCTATTATTGCTTAAGTGTTTTAGGTTTTTACAAAATGGACAAACTCAGAGATGTTAGAAGTTACTAAAGTTGCTATATTAATTTTTAACAATGACAGTGCCACTTTTCCTGATACGTTTGCTTTGGATAACTTGTAAAGAAAAAGCATTTAAATATTTTTATGGAATGTTTCATGGATTCTTTTAAACACTCTTCAAATTCTTCATCTGAATTTCTGGAGGGCTTCACACTTAGGTGGGCAACAGAACTATATCTGCACTTCTGTTCACTGTTGTCTTGCCTGCAGTTAGCTTGGCTATATTAAACTTTGTGTACTCACACAGAATTAGGTAAGTATACATTCCTCTATATAATCTGAGCTCTAAATACACTCCTCCATATAATTTGAGCAAAGTATTGGATTGTATGGAGAATCATACATTCATTCAGTGCAAGGTGAGTACACTTTTCTGTCAAATCATTCAGCTCAACAGGTGGAGGTTGGGAGTGGGATAAAGGAGAGCATTATTCTTTACACAGTTTGAAGCCCTTCAGATGTTCAGATAAAAGCTGAAGTGAACTAATCCAAAATATTTTTTTCCCCATCCAGTCCATATCCCTTTTCTTCTTTTGGAATCAAGTAGAGATGTACATAGGAAGACCTAAAGGGCCAATTAGGGACAGATCATCATGAAAAAAATGAATGTACTGTATGTTGTCACTAAGAGTTGTCACTGACTTGATGACACATAATCAGGGATGTGTAGCACTTTAATTTAAATTTTTAAAAGCTGCTTTGTAGCTCACAGGATTTTATACATAGTTTCTCTCTGCAAGTCTTAAAAAAAACCAGCTGCCCTTTAGAGTTGCAAACAGATGCTTTGTGCATGCCCCTGCGAGTTCATGTATCCCTTTTGGGAATCAGATCTGAAGCACGACATAGCCCTAGGACTAAGTTGCTCTTAGCAATTAAGGGTTCCTCATTTTTCATCTTGCATACAGTGCAGCTGTTCATGTAAAAATAACAGAAGATGGGGTATTCTACCATTCTGAATCTTCTAACTGGACTAGCCATTTTGCTACAATCACAAGTTTTATGCAGTATAGAGTTTAGGAGTCAAGTTCTTTTAAATAGATGTAAAAGTCACCTTTGGTAGCTGTATAAAAATACCAGCTGCAGGAGTAAGAATAACAGTGACATAGTTTTTTTGTTTTTTTTTTTGAGATTTTATTAAATTTATACCCCGCCCTTCTCCCGGAGGACTCAGGGCGGCTTACAGCCAGTTTAAAACAGTGGTACAATACAAAATTTAAAAAGATTAAAAATAACTATTTAAATTTGGCCGCTTCTACTAAAAATTTAATTTAAAACCCCTTTAAAATACCCCTAGGCCAGTCCTGCCTGCTGAAATAAC
>NW_015407342.1:0-2351 GCF_001527695.2 Protobothrops mucrosquamatus
GCATTTTAGTTTTTTCTTTATTTATCTTCAAACCTGCAATTTCCCCGTACTTGCTCAAGACCTCCATCAATTTTATCCCTGATTGCAATGGCTCTTCAATTATAAAAACTAAATCATCTGCAAAAGCTTGCGTTTTGAACGTTTCTTCCTTGATCTCTAAACCTTTGATCTGCCTATCTTTCCGAGTTACTCTGGCCAATACCTCTAGGGATAAAATAAACAACAAAGGTGATAACGGGCAACCTTGTCTCGTACCTTTTTGAATTGGAAAGCTATCAGTCATTTCTCCATTAATTATTACTTTCGCAACCTGATTAGAATAAACTGATTTAAACATGTTTATAAAATTTACCCCGAAGTCCATATACACCAATTGCTCAAACATAAAATCCCATTTCACGTTGTCGAAAGCTTTTTGTGCATCAAGAAAGATTAAACTCATTTGCTTTTCATTGTGCACCTCGTAATACTCCAAAATATCCAAAATAATCCTAACATTGTTTCTTATGTATCTTTTGGGTAAGAAGCCATTTTGATCAGAGTGTATAAAATCTGCTAAAAATCTTTCAAGTCTATGGGCCATTATAGCCATAAAGATCTTATAATCTGAGTTTAATAATGAGATGGGTCTATAATTTTTGATATGTGCCAGATCTGCATTTTCCTTAGGAATCAGAGTAAGGAAAGCTTCTTCCCATGAAGCCGGTGTTTTAGCTTTGGTTAAGACCTCATTAAATAGTTCCAACATTATTGGACTTAAAAGTTCTTGTATGATCTTATACACTTCTGCAGGTAGGCCATCTGGCCCAGGTGCTTTATTATTATTTTGTTTCTTAATTGCTTCCGAAAGTTCCAAAGGTGTTATCTCTTTGTTCAATAAAATTTTAAATTCTTTTGGAACTTTCGGTAAATCAGCTGCTTGCAAGTACTGTACAATACCATCGTTGTTTCTCCGTTTTTCATCTTTGTATAAATTCTTATAAAATTCGTATGCCACTGATTTCTTTCCTTCGTTCTGATACACCATATCACCTTCTGTATTGCAAAATTTAGTAATCCTTTGTTTATTGTTATGTTTTTTAATTTTATAGGCCAGCCATCTCCCCAGTTTATTGGCATTTTCAAAAAAATTTTGTTTAGTACGTTTTATCTGCTGCCCTAACTCTTCCTTGCCAATAATGTCCATCTTATGCCTAATTAAATTTATCTGGTGTTTCAACCCACTTCTTTGTGGTTCCTTTTGCAAATCTTCCTCAACTCTGGTTAATTCTTCTTCTAGCTGTCTTAAGTGTTGTGTTTTAATTTTGTTTTCCCTGGCCATATAGGAAATTGCCACACCTCTCATATACGCTTTGGCAGTATCCCATAAGTTTTGGCAGTTCGTGTCCTCCTTTTTATTTGTCTCGAAAAACAGGCCCATTTGTTTGTCCAAATTCAATTTAAATTCCTTATGTTTAAGAATTGCCCTTTTCAAAGTCCATCTCCTCATTCTTTTCTGCCCTTTCCATCTAATTCTAATTGGGTTATGGTCAGCCCAGGAGTTTGTATCAATTACAACATCCTCTACCTCTAAATTTAGACCTGCTGACATCCACACCATGTCAATTCTGGACCATGACTGGTGCCGTCCAGAGTAAAATGTAAACTGTTGTTTCCCTGGGTCTCTCTCTCTCCAAATATCCTGAATATTAAGCTCATTAGCCATTTTTAAGAATGTATCAGGTATTGTACTTCTAATTCTTTTTCTATTCTTTCCACATTTATAATCTAGGCATCTATCCATAATTGCATTGTAATCTCCCATTATACATATATTGTCATATTCCAATTGGATAACAATATTGTGTAGTTTTTTATAAAATTGTTTCTGCCCCTCATTCGGAGCATAGATTCCCACTAGAAGGATTTTCATTTTATTCAGAATTATTTCCACAATTAAAATTCTGCCCTCTTCATCTTTATAAATTTGCTTTGCCAAGATTTCTTGCTTAATATATACTACCACTCCTCCTTTCTTGTATTGTGATAGTGCCGCAAACATATCCCCCAATTTAGGGCAGTTCAATAGATATTGATATTGTTTTTTTATATGGACTTCTTGCAACATGATTATATCTAAGTTCATCTTATACAATTTATTCAAAAACTTTTCCCTTTTTATTGGAGAGTTGAGACCATTAACATTGATGGATATGGATTCAACACCTTTTTTCCCCTCCTTATCTATGTTTAGATCTAGTTATTATTGGCGGCCTAGACTCTTGAGGTTGTAAATCCTTTTCTTTTTCCACTATCAATCTTGTCGGTCTGGCCTCTTTAATTTCTTTAGGTCTATCCTCATCATGTTTCCC
>NW_015407343.1:0-2351 GCF_001527695.2 Protobothrops mucrosquamatus
ATAGAATAGATTCGGAATTTTTATCCACCTATCAAGTCCTTCCTAAGGACCAGATATAGGAAAATGTTGTTCTTTGTTACTGTTATTTAATAACTGAAAAGGTTTTGCATTTATCTTTGCAAGTGAATAAATTCAATTCAAGATTAAAACAGAACACAAGTTGAACAACTGAGTAAAGAGACCCACATCAGTGAACTAAGATTGTAATAATAAAGATTAAGATAATGTTAAGGTAATAATAATTAGTAATAATAATATTTGCTTTGAACTTGAACTAAATAAATTTGTGATGATTTTATGTTTCATTTTTGTGTTTTTTTAATTAACAGCTTCTGTCCAGGGCCCATGGGAAAGGGCCATATCACCAAACAAAGTGCCCTACTACATCAAGTAAGTATTAAAATAATCATAATGCTTAACTATTGGGAGCTTATAGGGTAATTAAATTAGCTTGCTTTGAAACCATATTAAAAATTTCCTTTGAATGATACTGGTTGATACTTCAGTTGCCCTCCATTATCATCATAAGCAGCAAAGTAATTATTTAAATAAATAAAATTGTGAAGATTGCTTGCTGTTAAAAGTCAACTATATTTTCGTTATACAAATCCAGTAAACATTTTTCAGTGGTAATGAGCCTATGATTAGGCAGAATTCACGTTAAACTGGCTGTCATGAAAGTTCAACAAAATGCTAGTTAATGCATTATGACTGCATTTTTACTGCCAGAAACATTACTTTTCTCTGTGTTAAGATATCAAACTAATTTGGCCAAACTTGAACACACTGCATTTTGTTTTGTGGGCAGATGTCCTGTAGCACAGGGCAGGATAGTGTTTGGAAACATTGAGAGCATGTGGTACATTTCTTGCTGAGTAGAATCTAAACAGCAAACGTCTTTTTTTGCTAACTCTAAGGTTAGGAGCAGAATTTACTGAGCTAATAATTTTATATGAGCTTTATTTCTAGAAAAAACCCACTTTTTAAATCTGTTTATTACATTTGGAATAAAATTATACATATATTAAAACATATTTTATAAATTGAATATGCAGAAGTTTAAAAGAGATTATTTTAGAGTGTTGTTTGATTTTTTGGGGCGGGAGAGTTGAAGAAAAATAATATACTTCCTGATAAAATGTTTTGGCCATAAAATGGATCAATCAATTTATCTAAGCAATCTTTTAACTCTATAGCTGAAAGATATATTTTGGATTCTAGATGATATAATATTGTTTTAATTGTGAAAAACAGATGTTACATAACTCGGGTAAATACTCATTTCTTCCACATTTATAGTTTTATGTCATTAGAGGTTGCTGAATATAAAAGATATAAAAGATTCAGTTATATCTAGCCATAGTATGACACAGACCTAATCTCAAATAAGGAAATATATTTTTCAAATTGTTCTTTGAGTGTCCAAATAGTCCATATAGAAACTGTCATTCTGTCTAACCATTTATGAGTTTAGATACGGTCCTCTGTTTCATAGTAACATAAATTGCTTACATTGAACATAGGGGCACAAGTCAATAGTACTGCACTCTGATTCTATTTTTCATTTTGGATTTTCTTCTTGATGCTTACAATTTTTTTTGTTAGTTTTTTTTCTTCCCCCTCCAACTCATCACCTTTTCATTTTCATTGACATTATAGCACATTATAAGCTCATAAATCTGAGAAACATTGCTTTAGAAGCCTTCACAATGTTATATTTGGTGTTTTAATGCAAGGTTGCATCAAATTATTTGATCCTGCCTATTATAACTAGATATTTATACAGTTGGTTATTTAATAGCAGTAACCAGCCATTACAATTTTTGCAAACTGGAATTGCAGTTCGTGTGAGAAAAAATAATGGGTAAACCTGAAAAAGTACAAGGAAGTGGGGCAGATTTATTAAGGGAATGTGGCCCAGAATTCTCAACAATTCATAGTTCATTTCCTTCATAAATAATTAAAAAGTAGGTTTGGCTCTGCAGTGGCTGTTAATTGAACTCTAGTACCATAAACAGGATTCCTCTTTATGAGCCATCTACTTTCTTCCTATTCTTCACCTCAGTAGAGTGATCCTTCCAAAACATCACTTCGTACTTCTGGACTATGGGCATGATGTGTTCTTTCGAGATGAGCTTGATTTGATGACTACCCCCAAGAAATAAAGTAATAATTAGCTATAACCAAACCTACTACAGTATACAAATAAGACTTACATTATGGAATAAATTCCCACTTGAATTAAAACAAATATCTCCTCCTTACTTTAGTTGAGGGGTGCAGTGGGCAAGTGGGCAAGACACTGGGCTTGGCAATTGGAAGTTTGGCAGTTTGAGACCTAAGTACTGTAT
>NW_015407344.1:0-2351 GCF_001527695.2 Protobothrops mucrosquamatus
TTAGGCAACAGAATAAGATGATGGTTGCCACAATAAACCAAGTAATAAAACAAAAGGAAAGAATACAGAAGGAAAATGGATATTACCTGATGGATAGCAGATGTTGAATAAAGCCATAACACGTGAAGTAATCCAAACACTCCATGAGGGTTTTAGAAGACGTGTTTCTGAAAGGTATGGCTACAGGAGAGTTTTCACTATTGTGAAACAAATAACGGCCGGATGTCTCATTTTGCAAGAAAGTTAATAGGCAAGCCCCAAGAGCAAAGGAAATTGGGAGAGGAAAGGAGCTCATTGGCTTTTGAACAGTTCCTTGAAATTATAATAATAATTATTTGTTTGTTAGGAGAAAGTATGAAATGAAATATCTGTATGTGAAAGTGTTTATACAAGCAGTTTGAATGGAAGTGAATGTGTGGATATGCTGATCCTGTGTTTGTGTTTGTGTGTGTGTGTGTGTGTGTGTGTGTGTGTGTGTGTGTGTGTGTGTGTGAGTGTGAGTTTCTCCCCCATCCCAGACTGTGAAAGAAACAGTAAACTGCAGATTTTTTTTTGTTGTTGCTGTAAAAGTGAAATGGAAAATGCATGTGAAGAAGAGAAAACTATTTTGTTAGTGGTGAAATTGTTGTGTAATTTCTTCTTCTTTTCCTGTCTCTTTTCCACCCCATCCCCAGCTGGCTGTGTTGCTTTAAGAGTGAGTGAGAGTGAGAGAGAGAGAGAGAGAAAAGGGGGGTCTGATCTTTTTAACTTTTTTTTCTGCTTAGAATTCTGGTTTGAGGAAGGTGGAGTGGATAAATTTAATACCCATTCTTGCAGTAAGAAATAGGGTTATTTTTTTTAAATAAATGAAATATGAGAAGAACTGGAATACACCTATATAACCATTAACCAATAGAAACGACTTTGAATTGATTTGTTTAGATTTATAAATGATTTAACTTATTTAATGGAAACTTGTTTCCATCTGAATGGAATCTGATTAAATTGGAATTTGACAAAAGTTATATTAAAACCAAAGAGTAACTCAGAATATCTTATTAAGCTTGTTTATTTATTTTGTGGAGTTGCTTTTTTTTGTTATTTTATTTTTTTATGTTTTTATGTCTCTGTGCAGGACACACTGACAATAATGATAATAATGATAATAATGATAATAATGATAATAATGATAATGATAATAATAATAATAATAATAATAATAATAATAATAATAATAATAATAATAATAATAATAATAATAATACTTAAAAGAATTGAAGGAATTGTAATTCAACCCTTGTTTAAAATGAAGGAGAAAATTTCTTGGGATTATAAATGAGCTATGTTGTTTTGAATAAAGATTTGTATGCAAACAAACTCAAGCAGAGTTTGGTGAGCGCTCCTTTGTTGGCTCTTTACTAAGTAATCTGCTTGTAAATACATACGGACAAAGGAATGGCTAGGGGAGGGATAATTGATACGTTTCTATGGTTAATATATGGTTGGTTATACAATAAGTATGATATGTAGACAAATACATAAAATGCTCTATAACATCTAATGGTGAGGCTGTTTCAATGCATTCAAGTTGATTTTAAATTACCTCAAGTGGGAAATTCCACAATATGAAACTCAAATGACTTGGATAAAATGTTTCCCTTTAGTATTGTTGCAAATAAGAACACAACCACGGAAAAATTTAGGATTGTCTCCTTATGAATTGTTGTATGGTGTGTCATTTATGCCTGGAAACATCTCCATGGACTCTTTAGTAACAAGGGATAAAGTAATAAGACATTATGTGCATAAACTGTCGCAGTATCTTGATCATTGCAGGAAAACAAGGCTTTTTGATCCAAACACCCCCTTTGGAATTTCCTGTCCACAAGTTTGAGGTGGGACAGTGGATCCTGATCTGAATGTGGAATGAGGAGAAATTGCAACCTAAGTGGGAAGGACCATTGCAGGTGTTGCTGACCTCTGAAACTGCAGTTCGGACGAAAGAAAAAGGGTGGACTCATTATACGCGAGTGAAGGGACCAGTAGCTGAACCAAAAGGACAGTGGACCTGTGTTCCGGGTGATGACTCGCTTAAACTAACAATTCGTAAAATTCTTGTTTAAATGTGTTGATACTGTGACTGTAAATCCATATTGATTGTTGTTGTTGTTTCCATTATATTGACTGTGTAAGATGTATTGGATGTGAAGAACACTTTTGAACCATACAATATAATACTCATCGAGAAGAAATTGAAACCTTTTGAGGAATACACTAAGATATTGACTTGGGTGGTAAGATATACTTTAAAATCCAACTAGCCCAGGGAAAACAACAAAAAGCCTTTGTAAAATATCACAGTTTAGAAGAAG
>NW_015407345.1:0-2351 GCF_001527695.2 Protobothrops mucrosquamatus
GAGAGAGAGAGAGAGAGAGAGAGAGAGAGAGAGAGAGAGAGAGAGAGAGAGAGAGAGATTCCAACATTATCCCAACTGTTCTCTTTTTTTCATCTCAGCAAAGTACTTGGGATTTTGCTACAGCACCACCGTAGCAGTTCCAACCTTGCAACTTGAACCCTTTTAACAGCTACTTGATTTGCTATAATTAGATGGCAATTGGGAAAGGCATTTTTTTTTTTATTCTAAGGCAGCCTTGCCTAACCTGAGATTCCCTAAATGGCTTGGGATTCTGGGAGATGCAGTCCTAACACATCTAGAAGATGCTAGTTTTTATCCATTACCCTCGCTGTGACAGAATTAACACAACACTCTAATTGACAAATATGCAAACTACATTATGGTTTAACATGTTGCATAACATGTTATAGAGTTATCCTGTGGCAATAAATTTGATAAATAAAAACAAAATAATCACGCTCAAAGTTGCATCTAATGTAAAGCAATGCATGAATGTAGGGTTTTATCCTCTTTGTCTCAACACATACTGTACTTCTGTTTTCCAGCAGAAATATATCCCTTGGTCTTTTCAGCTCTGCTTGGTTCCACTATGGTTCTCCTGCAGGAAAGAACAATTAACAGTCCACTAAACAAACTAAGCTAATTCAGGAGCTCCTGCAGCAGCACTCAGAGGAAAACAGATAGAAACAAACTCTTTTTTTACCCATCAGATGACCTCCCCAATTGAGGCAATGACATCATTCCATTAATGTGACATCAATGACGATGACATCAAACCTGCTTCAGATTCACTCCTACAATACATGCCTCTTATTGAGATCTTTGCTAGATCCCCTTGGATGTAATTGGATTCATTCCTAAGCTGTGTTGAAGAAACCAGAATGCTTCATGTGAGACAAGTGAGAGAGAGAGCGAGAGAGCAAAGGATCTTCTCTAGTTCTCAGTTCTCATACACAAATTTTCAGAAGTCTAGAATTAATGTTGGGACCCCATTTAAACTGCAACTATAAAGTAAAATTCAGGGAGCATAGTTGAATTTCTGAATAAAGAGCATGAAAAGAACAACTGTGTTGCTGTCAGTCACTGTAACAAAAAATCTAACTGCATTTTTTTTATGTATTCTGATCTGCATTTAGGATTTGAATCACTTTAATGATATTGGCTGGTTACTTATGAATTTATATTTTCTCCAATGAGGCAACTAACAATGTAAGCAAAATCTCAGAGTGGCTTTAAAAATGGATTATTAGGAAAGAAAATAATGAAAGGTGAAATCTTGGAAACAATATGCCTCTTAATATTAACTTGGAACAGAAAAGAGAATTTGGAACTGATTAGATCCTGCTTGTGGGTTACTCATTAGTATAATGTTGGTATTCTGAGAACAAAATTGAGGACTAAAGGAGCTTTGGGTATGAACCAGTGCTGTTGATTCAGGAGAAGGAAGGAGAAGAGGTAGCAGTTGTTTCACCCCAATAAATGAAAGATAAAGTGTTTAGTAGAAATTAACTCCTTTTGGTGGCCTAATGTGGATTAGTGATTTGTGTCTTCCAAGGTTTAGGAAGTATTGGGCATCCTGGAGAAGGAGGAATGGAGAAGAGAAAACATGAGAAAGAAGTCAGTCTGAACTCTTTAAAAAGCTCACTGTGATATTACATGCATATATTACATACTAACCAACCATATGTGTTGGTTAGAATCCTATGACTGAAGTTCCTTAGAAGCAATCAAGCAAATAAATAAATAAGAGGAGAGGAGAATTGGGTCGTCTCTTCGGTATTATGAAGTGAAAAATACTTTTCTATATCATAATATTTATTTATTTTATTACTTTATGGCAGCAAACATGCCTAATAATCCTTCCGCCAACTATTTTCCCCACAACAACAACCCTGTGAGGTAATTTGGGCTGAGAGAGAGTGACTGGCCCAAGATCACCCAGCTGGGCATATCTTTTCATGCTGTTGCCTTAATTTCCTTTCCAGGTACAGTATGTATTATTTCCCTTTTTGTGTTTCTTATTCACTTGATTCCCAGCCTTTTCTCAGTAGCCTTCTTTATATTGAATTTTATATTTTAGGCAGAGAGGGACTTATCTTTAGCTATTCTCCAAAGGTCTAAGCATACTGATGAAGCTATATAAAACTATCCACAAACACATAAATAAAAATGAGCTTCAAAGCATGTGGCATCAGCCACACATTTTGCATTTCTAAAACTGGGAGAGTATATCTTTTGTTACATTGCTTTTTCCAAGATTATTAAATAAATTCATGATTATTGTAATTAATTCATACTTATATACCATAACCTGGGCAGATTCCTGATAGATGCATTTAGAGTATATACTA
>NW_015407346.1:0-2351 GCF_001527695.2 Protobothrops mucrosquamatus
AATAGAACAGACTTTAGTGGCCAAGTGTGATTAGACACACAAATAATTTGTCTCCGCTGCAAAAGCTCTCAGTGTACATGCAAAGCAACAGAGTAATAATAATCATAATAATGATACCAATAGGCTGGAGTATTAAAGAAGATGAGAAGGATAATAACAACACTGCAGCCATATAACATGGGTAAATAGACATAAGATAGTGTTGTGAGAATTAGGTGTTCAGCAGAATGATTGTGTCTATTTGTTTTGGCATGCAATGCCCTATACCAGTGTTCCGAAGGGAAGAGGTGAAACTGTTTATGTCCAGGATGTGAAGGGTCTGTAGATATTTTCTCAGTCCTCCTTCTGACCCATGCAATATATAGGTCCTTAATGGAAGGCAGGCTCGTTGCAATTGTGTTTTCTACAGTCCTAACTATTTGTTGTAGTCTGTACCTGTCCTGTTTGTTTTGCCTTGGAAAAGATACTCATGACATATCTATACCTATAAAGATCAGAATTGTGCAAGTAATTGTTTTTCTTATGATACTCTATGGATAAAAAATGGACTTTGAAGAATAAAAGGATAGAAAAAGTATTCATACTTTTGAACTTTGTTATTGGAGAAGTGTCTTGAGAGTACCACAGATAGCCAAGGGGAAAAAAAACACTAGATTATAGGAAAAGAAAAATCAAGATCTGAGTAAAAAATCTCCATGTTCAAATTATCATAATTTGAGTTTACAGTATCATGCAAAGACCCAATTCCCTTGACAGCTAAGAAAGGTGGAATGAAAGTAAAATAGAGGATGACCAGCACCAAAATGGATGTACTCAGTTACAGTAGTGATGGATGCACAGATCATCCTGGAGAGGGCATAACTATTTGGTTGTTAAGAGTCAACACTGACTTGATGGCATATAATCAGTCAGTCAGTCAGTCAGTCAGTCATATGGCCTTTAAATTGATAATGCAAGGCATAAATTACCAACTGCTTTGTAAGATACTTCTTGCAACTCTTTATCCTTACTTTGTAGCATGTACAGTATATTTGATAATATAATATACAGAATGTACATTATATGTGATAATATAATATATAGTCTGGCATTCCATAATATTTTGTGATGCAATTCCCACTAACTTTTCTCATCAACCAGGTCAATTAGGATTGATGGGGTTTGAAATTCAAAGTATCTTGAGAATAGCAATTTCCCTATCAATACTGTAATCTGTACAGGTTGTCTTCAACTGACAACCATAATGACAGAAATTATGATGGTGCTGAAAAGAGTGACTTACAAGTAGTAATGTAATAAAAAATTGTGTGCTTGGAAGCATCCCAGGGTCATGGGATCGCATTTTATTACCTTTGTATGGAGCTTCCAACAAGCAAAGTCAATGGAGGAAGCCAGATTCACTTAATGATAGCGTGGCTCACTAAACAACCATGGCAAAGAAGGGCACAAACTCAGGCACAACTCACTTAATGACCACATCACTCAGGAATGGAAGTTCCTGTCCCAACTATGGTCTTAAGTCAAGGACTCCCTGTATAATAACATTTTATAAAATGATAGGAATGTGAAGCCACTCTGATCTCAAGTCTTTTACCTTGTTGAAATACCCTGTTTGAAAGTCACCATGCTAGAAGTATAATAGTTTATATGGCAGTGAGACAGAAAAAAGATTTTGGTTTTACATGGACTAGCCTGTTGTTCGATCAGTTCTTCCCTGTCTTGAAAACCATGTTAAGTATTCCAGTAAGGCAAATTTAGTGGGACTTAAAAACAAACAAAAGACAAAAATACAGTGGTTTTTTTGTAACAATTATAATAAATGGAGAGCGTTCAAAACAGCTATTTCAGTACTTTGAATGGGTAGTAACGACCTCTCTGTATTTTGCTTTGTATTGTTTTAATTCTGAGTATTTTTTTTCTATTCACAAATTCTAATGACACTGTCAGAATTTACAATACGGTTTTTGTTCCTGTTTTCCTTGGCATGTATTTTTATTTACATATGCTTTTCTCCAATGCAGCTTGTAAAAAAACAATATTTAGAGTGAATTGAACACTGATAAGATTCAGTGAGTTCAAGAAATAATAAAGGAACAAAACAGATGAGATATTTCCACCTCTATTTACAGCACAGGAGAACAAAGCAATAGCAGTTTAGATTTAGATTTAGATTTTATTAAATTTATACCCCGCCCTTCTCCCGGAGGACTCAGGGCGGCTTACAGCCAGTTTAAAACAATGATACAATACAAAATTTAAAAAGATTAAAAATAACTATTTAAATTTGGCCGCTTCTACTAAAAATTTAATTTAAAACCCCTTTAAAATACCCCTAGGCCAGTCCTGCCTGC
>NW_015407347.1:0-2351 GCF_001527695.2 Protobothrops mucrosquamatus
AACAAAAATACTACGCAAGAATGATAGTATTCTACAATACAGATATTGGCTAAAGTCACAGAAACTTAAAAGCCTCACTGTTTTCCCCTTTCTCTCCTCCTTATGCCCCAGGGAGTTAAGGAGGAATCAGTTTCAGTTTCTTTCTAATGTTTTCTACATTGCCCAGCATTAAAACATGTTTTAGTATGTCACCACATAGCAGCATTGACAATCTTTAACACCATCAAACATCAACATCTGTCTCTCTTAGGTTCTTGGGAAGGACTCAATGGGAGAATAAAAATGCCAAATCCAATGTAAACATCTGGCTGACTATGTAACGAGCCATAATCTAGAGATACAAATTGAACATCTCAAATGTATGGGCCAAAACAAGCCAACACAATTCTCTGTTTGATTCTTCAATTGTTAGGAAAGAAGAGAAAAACAGTGAAACTTAGTACAGGTAATCCTCGACATAATAACAGTTTGTTTAGTGACAGTTCAAAGTTACAGCGACACTGGAAAAAAGTGGCTTATGACTGTTTTTTCACATTTATGTCCCTTGCAGCATCCCCATGGTCACATGATCAAAATTCAGATGCTCGGCAACTGACCCATAATTATGACTATTGCATTGTCCCAGGGTCATGTGATCACCTTTTGTGACTTTCTAACACATAAAGTTAAAAGCCAGATTTACTTAACAAATGTGTTACTAATTTAACAACTGCAGTGATTCTCTTAACAACTGTGGCAAGAAAGGTCGTAAACAGGGACAAAAATCACTTAACAAATATCTCACGTAGCAACAGAAATGCTGGGCTCAATTGTGGTCATAAAGTGATGACTACCTGTATAGTTAACTATTCCTCCTCTGTCTTGCATTAAAAGTCTTCAACACCTGTAGGGTAGTTGAAAGAGAGGAGGAGGTGCAGGTAGGAGGGGAGGAGAGGAGGAGGGAAGTAGGTAGGAAGGGTGAAAGAGAGGACGGATGCAGGGGGGGGCTGCTGAGCACCTCTGAAAATATGGTTATGTTTAATATGTTTTTTTATTAATGTACACCATATTTGTATTTAGAATTTGTTTATTTGGAAATTAATAAAAATTTGAAAAAAAAAAAAGTCTTCAACACCTACTAAATGCATTTGTGGGTAAGGGCACTGAAGAGATTTTTATATACATTTCAAATTTGGTTCACATGGATTTAATCCATGGAGACTGAAAAGTGGTGTCGTATATACATTTAACAAGACCAAATAAATTCACCAGTCTTGGCTGTTGCAGGATTGCTTTGTGCTTGCATCATGGAGAGATGGTGATTGAAGTCTGGATTGTCATACTGTAGAGATAAGCAGAGCAGACCTCCACAGAGCCTGCCTTTCCCAAAACCCAGGAGCGCTCTCAGTGAGAATGACACAGAACCATCAAGAGAAAGAGTTTCAGGCAACCAAGTCCCTTGTAAAAACAGCAAATCATAATTAATAATAAACTTAACAAACAAAGCATCCTCAGGACCATGAAATGCATGCTAAAAATTGGTGCTGAGATGAGAATCATTCTGCAATGCCTTCTACCAATGTCTTGTACAGGAGCCTAGAGAGGAAAGGAGGTGCAGTGACTCATTTTCTAATAAAGAGGAGTGTTTGCAGGTTCAAAAGTCTTTGTCCCACTGCCTGCAGCAATACTCTTGTTTGGTATAATAAGCTAAACTGTCATTTGTTGTAGTGTGTACCTGAGTCAGGGTAGTTTCTGCCTTATTTGCTAAGTCTAGGGTTTCTGAGGTTAATGAGACATCAGTGTCGGTACTGGTGACAATTTTGGGATTATCCAAGTCTTTAAGAATTATCCAATTTGCTGTAAATTTGGCAAGATTTTTAATGCAATAGAACAGATACAGTGGAATAATAGATTGGCAAAAGAGACAAAAAGTCTTCTTGTTGGAAAGGGATTCATAATAGTCCAAGTCAATATTATGTAGAGAATACGTAAAATTTGAAATAAGGACTGAAGTATGGTTTATTTTTCTGCAACACTTCAAGAACAAACTGTAAGCAAAATTTTGGTAGGTTGTTATTGTAAGACATTGTTAATAGAATACAGGTAGTCCTCGATGTACGACTACAATTGAGTCCAAAATTACTGTTATATTACTGTTTTATTTTTGTTTTCTTCTGGAGGCTCCTCTTAAGGCTCTTTACTATCAATTATTTGAAGTAGATTGAATCAGGAAACAAAAATACTACGCAAGAATGATAGTATTCTACAATACAGATATTGGCTAAAGTCACAGAAACTTAAAAGCCTCACTGTTTTCCCCTTTCTCTCCTCCTTATGCCCCAGGGAGTTAAGGAGGAATCAGTTTCAGTTTC
>NW_015407348.1:0-2351 GCF_001527695.2 Protobothrops mucrosquamatus
GGGCGGCTGGGGGGGGGGGCGAGGGGCGCGCGCCTACCTCTCCAGCTCCCGCAGCTGCTCGTCCGGCGCTAGGACCGCCCCGTCGGCGCGCGCGGCCGCCAGCCCGGCCAGCAGCTTCCGCAGGTCCGGCAGCCGCGGGGGCTTCATGGCCGGAAGGCGGCCCCGAGCTCGGCTCGGCCTCCCTGCGCCCCTCCGGGTGAGCCCTTCGGGTCGGCGGCTGCCCGCTGCTCCTGCCCCGCCGCGCCTGCGCCTGGCTCGCTCCCGCCTCCCCTCCCGGGAGGAGCTTCCGGGGTCAGAGGGCAGGGGGAGCGCGTGTCGTTTGGCGCTACGACGCTCGGCTCCGCGGTCACGTGGCGGTCACAAAAGGGGATCACGTGACGCCCAACCCCCACTGCAAATGTAAATACTAGTTGCCAAGCGCCTTAATGTTGATCACGTGACCATGGAGATGCTGCAACAGAGGCAAGTGTGAAAAATGATCACGTCACTTTTTTCAGTGTTGTTGTAATTTTGAACGGTCAGTAAATGAATTGTTGTAAGTCGAGGGCTACCTGTACATTCCAGGACAATATTTTAATAAAATTTCTTCAAACTTGTTGCTGTCCTGGCGACGCCCCTGGTGTTCTAGTCCTTTGGTATCTGTCCTGAAAATCCTACATTAGCACCAAGGCACAAATGAGCGGCAACAGTCCCCTAACGAACAGCGTAAGATCTGGGCGCTCTCTTTTTGCAAGGTGCCCACAAGGCTACCAACGTGGAAAGCTTTGAAAGACTAGTTAAATCATGAAGTGTGAAGCCAACACGTGTGAAAAACAAGAGGTTGTATGGGTGCAAAGGTACGTGTAAATATATTAAAACAAGAATAATAAAACTTAATAAAATAATAATAAAACTAATAAAACTGCTGCCTTATCAAGCTCTGGAAGACCAAACAGGCTTGATCCAGCCGCAGGATCCCCACAAAAAGGACAGGATGCAGCTTGTAAGTGAAAGGACGGACAAACCCTGGTGGATAGAACTGTATAAAACTTTAATATAAAGTTGGCTACAAAAGAAACCTCTTCCCAGCCCACAGGGCTTTTCAAGAATTGTCCCAAGGCTTGGGCAGGCTAACTGGCATCTGCAGCGGGAACCTGGCTTGCAGAGAGAGCAGGGGAGGGGTGCAGCCCAAGTGCACAGAACCGTTCTCAGGACTTGCTGTTAGCTGGAGGGGAAACACGGCTCTGCAGAGGTGGAGGTTTTGGGGAGAATGGCTGAAAGAGATGGAGGTGTCTGGATGCACCAGGGCAGAGATCTGTTCTCTGCTGCTGCCCCCCCCCAGCGCAAGGCTCAATAATTGGCACCTGCCCAGTCCCAACTCCAAGGATCTGCTGTTTTTTTGGGTCAGGTCCCCTTCTTGAAGGAAGAAGAAGCCAGCTGGCTAGGAGTCGCAGACATGGCCCCAACTCAGGGTGAGGGAAGAGGTGAGGGGGCTGCTACCTGGCTTGGCTGGGATGCAGAGCGGCCACCGTGGTGGAACGATGGGGACTCCCGCGCCGTATGAGGGGGGCCGAAGCTGAATTGATGGCCAGTCCATGCAGGTCAGCACGGTTGAGCGGAGCTGCAACAGACGGGAAGGGGAAGCTGCTGTATATAGTGCCTGCGACGTTTCCATGGTGGGACAGGCAGTTCAGGGAGCCGGGGCTCATGTTCAGGGGTCTCTTGCTGGAAGGAAATCTGTCTGGAAAAGGAAACGGGCAGCTGGAGGTCTTGGGCAGAAGCAGGCAGGAAATCTGCAATTCCATAAATGGACCCTAGTCTCTGCTGCACCCCAAGATCCACAGCAGCTCCAAATCCAGAGCCTCCCTTTTGCCCCTTTTCTGTGGCCAAAACGGTTGCCGGAAGTGAGGTGGGTCTCAGGGGCAAAATGACCTTGTAGCCAGGACTGACTGTAGGAAGGTGCATAGCCTCTTTCCCAGCCCCACCCCACCCCACTGCGTTAGCTGCATTAGGATTGACTAATCCAGATCTAAACTGCAGACTCAGCACTGTTTCCTCCTCACAGGGCAGACGGGGGCGAGGAAGCTCCCCAGGCTATGTGGGTGCCCAGACGAGTCTCTTGGCCTGGCCCAAGTTGCCACTTTCTGGGGGCCTTCTGTTCTCCTGAGCCCTAGAACCTTGCCAGACAGGGAAAGCCCCTGCAGGGGTCCCCAGCTCCCAGCCAGACACTCACTGCCTTCTGCTTTATTCTTGGCACTGGCAAAGCGCCGCCCTCCTGCTTTCAGCATCCGTGCCAGAGTGCCAGGTTCGCCCACCATGGTGGTGCCCAGCCAGCCGAAGTTCCTATGTGGCTGGAAGTGGAGTTGTGGCTC
>NW_015407349.1:0-2351 GCF_001527695.2 Protobothrops mucrosquamatus
TGTGCTTGAGAGGGAAAGAAATGATTTTTTGGCTTTAGTGATTAGATACCGTTGTTGTAGAAATGGCTAGTACATATTAAGTATATAAAAATTAAAAAGTTGAGGTTGTAATGTTATCTTATTCTACTGTGCTAAAAAGAGTCAGAAGTCGATGCTATTCTTTCTTTTTTCCACTGTACACTTTAATTTCTCCTTTTCTTTCCCTACTTTTCCCGCTATTTTCATTTTCATTTTCATTTGTATTATATACTTTAATAAGTTTAAGTTTAAAAATTATTTTTTTAAAAAAGGAATAGAAATAGAAATAAATAGAAATAAAACTGAATATGCAGAGACAAGCCAAACTTCGAAGAACTAAGCAGTGTTCAGATTTTTCTTCTTCAGTGTTTGAATCTGGATTATTGCCATAATCATTTTTATGTGGATTTACTTTGTTCTTTTAAAGAAATTGGAGGGGGGGTTGCAGATAGTGGTATTAGTTCTTATAAAGTAAATGCTCATCCAGTCCTATGTTTCCTTGTTATGGCCAGTCTTTTTATCACCCAAGTCCTCTGCCTATACAGTTTGAACAGAGTAGAACTTGTATGGGCTGTTTCAACTATTAAGGGAAGAGTCATAGAAAAATAACACTCAGATTGTCTGTCCATCTTTCTATCCATCCTACCTTTATTCCACTAAACGGTGAAACAAAACAGCAATCAAACAACAAGTATATATAATATTAGGACATCCATGATGATTATAAGAGTAAAACAACCATGGTAAGGTGGCATCTTTTTTTTGGTCACCGCGTTACAAAAAGATGTTGAAAAGGTGCAAAGAATAGAAACAAAGATGATTAAGGGCCTGGAAACAAAAAGCATATGAAGAACAGTTGCACGATTTGGGTATGATGAGTCTAGAGAAAAGGAGGACTAGGAGTGACATGATAACAGTATTTCAGTATTTGAAGGGCTGCCACAAAGAAAAGGGGGTCAAGCTATTTTCCAAAGCACCAGAGGGCAGGACAAGAAACAAGGGGTGGAAACTATTCAAGGAGAGAAGCACCCTGGAATTAAGGAGAAATTTCCTAACAGTGAGAACAATTAACCAGTGGAACAGTTTGCCTTCAGAAGTTGCGGGTGCTTCATCACTGGATGTTTTTAAGAAGAGACTGGAAGCCACTTGTCTGAAACTGTATAGGGTCTCCTGCTTGAGCAGGGGGTTGACTAGAAGACCTCCAAGGTCCCTTCCTGCTCTATTCTGACACAAAATAAATAATGCTAATTAAAAGTACCTGAGTGACAGTTGTCTATTTGGCACTCATGTCATCTTCCGACTATGATAAAATGCCAAGTTTCAAGAAGCAAGCCATGTGTGCCTTCCAAATGCCTAAATTGAGTTCCTTAGGCAACACCATGATTGCTCCTTGAAAATGGGAACAAAATTCTCTTCTGGTCTACAGAAGAAAGACAAAAGTTGTAGATTACTTTTTCTCCACAACCATTTGTTTAAACTATTCCAATCACATAATGATTAATGTGTAAACTATTTTGGACACCCTTACTTGCAATGTAAGTGGTTTTACTTTGTTTTTGTAGACCACCGGGAGTCACTGGGCTTATTAGAAGAAATACTTGTAATAAATAAATAATCGCACATCAGAGGGATCACCCAGCAGGGACCAGTTTGTAGATGAGAGCTTTTAAGCAAAAAGTACTTAAACGTATTTAAAAATAACATGTCCCAGAGTGAATGCAGTTTTTAAAATGGTTACCAAACATACTCCAGACAAAATGATAGGATTTTACTAAAGTACAAGACAAAGCATGTTGATGGCAAATAGCAAAAAAGAAGAAAGTTAAATAAGCTCTTTTTTTCTGGGATATGCAAAGGCTTTCACCTCAGGAAGCGAAATAGAAATAAGGGTGAAGGAGTCAACATGAAGATGTGTGGTTTTTTCCCCGTCTCTCTTTTCTCTTCCTGGTTGGCTAAAAATCAGAGTTTTTCTATGTATCTATCCATTACTCACAAATTATTATTATTATTGAGGATCATCGCACAGTCAGCCAGATGTTCAGACTGGATTTGGCATTTTTGTTTACCTATCGAGTCCTTACCAAGGACCTGGGATAGGCAGATGTTTGATGGTATTACAGATATCCTCGCAGGGTGGAAGCAGTTCCTAGTAAGGCCGCCTTTTGCAATTGACTAATGGCGAATTTGTCAATGCCAATGGTGTTCAAGTGGTGCTCCAGTTGTTTTGGGATTGCACCCAAGGCGCCTATTACTATTGGTACTACCCTTGCTTGCCTTTGCCACAGTCTTTCTATTTCTATTTGTAGGTCTTTGTATTTTGTTATCTTCTCCAG
>NW_015407350.1:0-2351 GCF_001527695.2 Protobothrops mucrosquamatus
GAATCATCCGGATCTCGGGGGGTAGTTCATTCCAGAGGGTGGGGGCACCCACAGAGAAGGCCCTCCCCCTGGGGGTCACCAGCCTACATTGCTTGGCCGACGGCACCCTGAGGAGGCCCGCTCTGTGGGAGCGTACCGGTCTATGGGAGGGAATCTGTGGCAGAAGGCGGTCTCGGAGGTAGCCAGGTCCGATGCCATGATAAGAGGAGATGCTTGGCTGGTATCCCAAATTGCACTCGAGGAGGTGGTCAGAAAGAGAGGGGATGTAGGAGGTGGTAAGGAGGAAGGAGGAGAGGTTGTGGGTTAGGGGGGGGGGAAGGATAGGAAAGTGGATGAGGGCGGAGGCAAGGTGGGGACTCCCGAGCATTTCCGACAATGTATTGACTTGGATTGTTTTTTTTTGTTTGTGTATACGAATGCATCATATTGTTACTTATTGTTTAATTATAAAAATCAATAAAAATTTTATTTAAAAAAACGTTATGGGGAGTTTTGCAACAGACAATTGCTGAGAAGATTTTGCTTTCTTTTTCCTTCTTGATGAAGTAAGGGCTAAACTTGCACCCGGAAGAAAATATTGGTAGTCCTTGACTTGCTATCACAACTGGGACCAGAATTTCCACTGCCCAGCAAGCCAGTTGTTAAGTGAGTCGTGCTGAGTTTTACAACCAGTTTTGTCACTTTGTTAAGTAAACCACACAGTCATTAAGGGACCCAGCTTGCTCCATTGGCTTTGCATATGGGAAGACAGCTGAGAAAGTCCCAAATGAGGATCCCATGTATGAAGGATGCTGCAAGTGTCATCAATACACGATTCTGTGACTGAAGGGAGGCTGTGATGGCTGTAATTGCGAGGACCGGTCGTAAGTCACTGTTCTCAGGGCCAGTGTAACTTCGAATGGTTGCTAAACAAATGGTTGTAAGTCAATGAATTCCTATATGTTGCTATCTGTTGATTTCAAAAGACTGCAATATGTGACAGAGATGTAACATATTCTACCTTAATGAAAGGGCGAGATGCTAATTTATCTTTTTCTTCCTGCTGTTGCCTGGTTCAGAATAATTTTTTCTCCCATTCTTCTTCCCACGTTAGGAAAGTCTTTAATGTCTAACTTGGTTTCCTCTTTTATCCATCACAGATATTAATATTTGGTTTCTTTGGCTATCCTTCCTACGCTGTTTCTTTAAACTCTGGTGTTTTGGAGGAAGCTACTGAAGGATGGCTATTCAATTGTTGAGAACAGTTCTACCTTTTTAAATACCACACATTCTAACTACACATGGTAAAGTGACAGACAAATGACCCAAACCCTCTTTTTTTGTAACTCCCTGACCATTTCATTTTTGTAAGTTGTCAGTATATTTAATTTAACAATTAATTGCAACTATTTAAAAATAACTTCATTGGAAAGGCATTAAAAGTTTTCCTCAATCCTTACCTTATCACGGGAGACATAATGCATGAGTTAGCATGACAAGTACAGTTTTCTATGTCATGACGAATGCCCAGATTATGACCCATCTCATGGGCCATTATAACTGCAACCACAAGATTTATTGGGCTATAATCCTGAAGGAAAGAGAATACTTTGTTTACTGTTAGTCTGCCAAGAAACTGAAAGTGAATCCAATTATTATTAGCACTAAGAGGCTAAAACTGGTGACTAAGTGACCAGTTTTAAGTGGAGGATACCATCTCAGGATTCCTCTAGCTTTTTTGAATGTATGTGTGCCCACCAAGACTCCAGAACATACACAAATACATCTAGAAGGAAACTTTAAAGCCCAGAAGCTACAGCACAGGAAAAAATCAAAACTTATGCATCCATTTGCTGTCTGCATTTATTCAGTTACTAAAACTTACAGTCCACTTCACTCCAAAAACTATTCAGTGTCTTTTGCTACAAGCTAGCATTTTCAGAATATTGAAGGTAGCGATCCTAAACAGACTTAAGAATGAGTTGCTCTTTCTGAATAAAATGACCTTCTTGAGCAAGCAGACTTACGAATACCTCCTAATACCAGGATCCTAACTCTGCTTATTATGAGCTTTATGAGCTTTCTTGTGTAAGTTTTGTTTATTGCCATGTCTCTCCATTTTTTCTATGTGAACAAAAACCTAAGTTAACTGTTTCTCAATAAATGCATAGCATCTGGAATGAACTGCCCCCAGAGATCAGGGTTATCCCTGATCTCCCTTCCTTCCGCCGCGCCCTCAAGACTTGGTTATTCCAGCTTGCAGGACTGGCCTAGGGTAATTTTTAGAGGGGTTTTAATTATATTTTAATTTGACAATATTTAAATATCTCTTTTAATTAATTTTAAATTTGTATTGTTATTTATGTATTTTA
>NW_015407351.1:0-2351 GCF_001527695.2 Protobothrops mucrosquamatus
GATTTCATAAGCTTATTGGCATAGCAGTAAGGTGCTCTATCAGCTTCTCCCATTACAGGTAGTCCTCTACTTAAAATAGTTCATTTAGTGACAGTTCAAAATTACAACGGCACTGAAAAAAATGACTTATGACTGTTTTTCACACTTACGACCATTGCAGCATCACCATGGTCACATGATCAAACTGACATATTTATGGTGGTTACATTGTTCTGGGGTCATGTGATCCCCTTTTGCAACCTTCAGATGAGCAAAGTCAACAGGGAAGTCAAATTCACTGAAACAACAGTGTTACTAACTTAACAACTGCAGTGATTCTCTTAACAACTGTGGCAAGAAAGGTTGTAAAATGGGGCAAAACTCACTTAACACATGTTTCAATTAGCAACCTAAATTTTGGACTCAGTTGTGGTCGTAACTTGAGGACTACCTGTAATTGATTTGTTTTCATCTCTGAATCCTTAGACAGCCTTCTTTTGAATAACGGTTCCCTAAGCATGTCAGGTCCCTGAGTATGTTTCATAGAAATATCTATTTAAAATGTTGTGATTGAAAAGTTTAAGTATCTCACAGTGATTATATGTCAACTATTTTGATGAACATTGTGTCTTCCTTGTGTTCAATTAAACAGGTGCCAGTGGTGGCAATCATGACAACAGGCGGTGGGATCAGAGCACTTACAGCGATGTATGCTCACCTACTGACATTGCAGAAATTAAATGTTTTGGACTGTGTGTCCTATCTCACTGGATTGTCTGGCACAACATGGTAAGCCTCGTGTAATCCGGTGAGTTGTTCCTAAAACAATAAAAGGAAGTTTTATTAACCTCCTTCACTGGAGGTTTTTAAGAAGAGACTGGACAGCCATTTGTTCAGAATGGGCACAGGTCTCCTACTTGAGCAGAGGGTTGGACTAGAAAACCTCCAAGGTCCCTTTGAACTCTGTTATTCTGTATTCTGCAAATAATTATAAGGAGATGTTTTTTAGACAGGGTGGGTATACAAGACGTTGCAGTAGCAATTATTCATTGATACAATGAATACAGTCTATAGCATAATTAAAATCAGGAGACGCAAATCCGTATCATTTTCAAGGAAGGTCACAAGGAGATAAGCTCAGGCTACATACCAGGAGAAATGCGAGGCCACATGCAGAAACAAGCAGCCACGTGAAATGATTATTTCTCCTTCATTGGAAGACTTTAAACTGACATAATCAAAGTATTCTTAACTGAGCAAAATGCCTGTGGTCAAAGAGGGTGTAGAACTGTGGTTCTCAAAGCGTGGTCTGCAGATGCTTTCAGGGGGTGTACAAAATCAAATAAATGTTTAAACATTTCTCAGTTTTAAGAGGGTTCCTGAGACAAAAACATCTGACCGAAACTGAGCAGGAGGGTGGATCAGATGACCTCTAAGATTCCTTCCAGCCCTCTGAATCTGATTCATAGGTTTATGTTTTGCTTCTTTTCAGTTCCTAAACCTGCCTATGTTTCTTTCCAGGACAATGGCATGCTTGTATGAGGATCCCAACTGGTCCCAAAATGATTTAGAAAAGCCACTCAGGGATTTGCAAAACCAGGTGACAAAAAATAAGTTTGTGGCCAGTTTTGCCCCCCAAAAATTGAAGTACTATGCAAAGGAACTGTGGCAACGTTATCAAGAAGGGTACAGTGTATCTTTTACAGATCTATGGGGATTGATCATTGAAGCTCTGCTAAACAATGAGGTACTATACTATTTTTTTTTCATTTTTGTTTTTTTTTTAAATGAATGCCTGATTCATGTTAGATTTGATTAGTCAGTGGTTTGACCAACAGATTTATTATATTTATACTGTTGATTATAGCAATAGCACTTAGACTTATATATTGCATCACAGTGCTTTACAGCCCTCTCTGGGGTATTTACAGAGTCAACATATTTGCCCCCAGTAATCTGGGTCCTGATTTTACTAGTCTTGGAAGGATAGAAGGCTGAGTCAATCTTGAGCCGGTGAGAATCGAACTGCTGGCAGTCGGCAGAATTAGCCTGAAATACTGCAATACTGCTTAAAATCCTACAAGCTAGACTCCAGCAGTACGTGGATCGAGAACTACCAGAAGTACAGGCAGGATTTCGAAGAGGCAGAGGAACTAGAGATCAAATTGCCAAAATACGCTGGATCATGGAGAAAGCTAGGGAGTTCCAGAAAAACATCTACTTCTGCTTCATTGACTATGCTAAAGCCTTTGATTGTGTGGATCACAACAAATTGTGGCAAGTTCTTAAAGAGATGGGAGTACCAGACCATCTTATTTGTCTCTTGAGAAACCTATATGCGGGTCAAGAAGCAACAGTGAGAACTGGACACG
>NW_015407352.1:0-2351 GCF_001527695.2 Protobothrops mucrosquamatus
CTACAGCTGGTTCAAAATGCAGTGACACAAGCAATAATAGGCGTGTCTTGACATGCCCATGTGTTACAATGGCTACAGTAGCTACACGGCTGCCAGTTGACTTCTGAGTACAATTCAAGGTGCTGGTTATTACCTATAAAGATAATGCATGGCATAGAGCCTGGATATCTGTGAGACTGCTTATTTCCAACAGTTTCAGATTGCCCATTATGATTCAGCAGAGTGGGTGCACTCCAGGTCCCCTCCATTAAACACTGCCATCTTGTGGAACCTAGATGTGTGCCTTTTCTATTGCAGCCCCCAACATCTAGGACAGCCATCCCTCGATCGATAAGGACAACATTTTCTCTCCTGGGGTTGTGGAATGCTTTGAATAGCTAAGGCCTATGGTCACAAGCCTGGACTTGATATTTATCATTTGTTCAATCCCCCCTGTTTTGCATTGTTTTTGGTTATTTTACCCTGGACTGTCTGTATGATTCAATGTTTTTAGCTGTTTTTATGTTTTTCCTAGTTTTGTATACTACCAAACTCCACTGGAGTTGGGCGGTTAATAAATTTAAATAAATACATATTTATTGCCATTTGACCACCACTTTTATGCATAAATATTTATTTCTATTATATTGTCATGATTAGGGATTTTAAAAAATCAACTGTACAGAACTATTAATGTTAGCTCTGGAAACAATATAGCAATAGCAATAACATTTAGACCTATATACCGCATCATAGTGCTTTTACAGAACTTTCTGAGTCAGCATATTGTCCCCAACAATCTGGGTCCTCATTTTACTAACCTCGGAAGGGTGGAAGATCTTGAGCCGGTCAGGACACATATGAACAAACAAACGAAAAGGGTTTGTAAATAGAATACTTGCATTCCTATAAGCTTTACTATACGCCACATATCGTCGCGACGTATCGTGACTCTTTTTGCATTGCCGGCAATGGGGTGGGCGTGATTTCGGTATGATGAAATCGGCCTGCGGGCCGGCAGTTTTACAACCCTGCTATACGCTTTCCTTTGAAGGGTTAAATTTGATGATAGTTTTGCATCTGCAACTTGCAAACTGTCTGCTTTAACATTCCATCAGCTTAGAAGAGAAATGTGTGATAATGTTATATTGCAAGAAGAAAGAGAAGTTGCAATAATAAAAGGCCTGATCAGCACTTGAAGGGAAGCATCCAATTTAATCTCAATCCTGGGTAAAAGAGACATAAATCTAATGAGTAGCAGATTTCTTGGAAAAAACGTTTCTTTGTTTGTAACTCAAATATGGCACAGTTTATTTTAAATCAGCATTATCGCAGCATGATTTCAGATATTTTCCTGCTGCTGGAAAGTGCCATCTTTCAGCTGAAATGTTGTAAGGCACAGATTCTTCACGATAATTAAAATATATTGTGAACTTTCTTCTTTATATACAGACATTTTAAATAAGCCCTCCACAGTGCAGTTATTAACATACTGCAGATTGTGTGTGTGTGTGCTTTTTTTTTTCAAAAGGTTTTTTTTACATTTTCAGCATATTTCTTTTTTTTTTATATAAATTTTTTTATTATTTTTAATTAAAAAACAAATACAAATGATGCATCTACAAACACCAACAACAAAAAAAGAAAAACACTCAAAATATTTCCGGATACCCCCGGCAGTCCCCGCTTTGCCTCCATCCTCATCCACTTCTCTTCCTCCCCCTAACCCCACAACTTCTCCTCCTTCCTCCTACCACTCTACATCCCTTCCGCCTTCTAACCACCACATCGAGTGCAGTTTGGGGAACCAGCCAGGAATATTTTCTTATTAATAAAGAATCTTACTCAAAATATTTCTGAATACCCCCGGCAGTCCCTGCCTTCCCTCCACCCTCATCCACTTTCCCTCTCTTTCCTCCCCCTAGCCCCACAACCTCTCCTCCTTCCACTCTACATCCCTTCCGCCTTCTAACCACCACATCGAGTGCAGTTTGGGGAACCAGCCGGGAATATCCTCTTATTAATACAATTCCATTATATACCTATAATTATTAAAGACATCAATTTATAATTTCCCCTAAACCCCTCCCCCCCTCGACTTCCCAGAACTAATACAGGATTCAACACCTCATAAAGCAATCAGTTAGGAAAAAAAACTTTAACTCAAATAATAAAAAAAAACAAAACATAATTATCCATCTTCCCCAAATCCAAACATCTAAAAATTAAACTCTACCATTTCTCTTATAATCATTCAAATATCTTAATCCCAATAAATGCAAATTTTAAATTCTTTAAAATAATATAATTGCATACATATATAACATTAATCGTATAATGTCTTATTTTTCTTATTTAAATCCTTTAAAATA
>NW_015407353.1:0-2350 GCF_001527695.2 Protobothrops mucrosquamatus
GTTGTTCAGAATAAATAAAGATGGGATTATCCTTTGTATCATTTCTTCCATGCAGAAAGAGTGAACAATCACATGTATTCTCCCATTTTAATAAACAGAAATGCTTTTAAGTATTTGGAATTCAAGAATACATAGGAATGAAAGACAATACAAAGAATGTACATATTAGAAGTCCCTAAGATAAATTGCAATATGACAGTCAATAAATAATCATAAAATACGGGGCAAAAATCCAACATGTCATTTTCAATCACATTCAAACTCGCATCAAAATCTCAGTTTACAGACAAAATAATTCACCACCTGTCTTTTTTGTAAGCATTTTGGAACAAAAAAAATCAACATTTTTGAGCTTCCTGCCTTTGGATGAGCAGAGAGAGAAATGTTATATGATAGTTGGTTTACATTTCAGTCATTTGCGTATGAAAAGGAAATACGTTTCCAAAGGAGTTTTGGCAAGGGCATATAAAAAACAATTGAGATTGATTTGAAAGGGGAGTGTAGATAAATTCATGAAGGGCTAGGCTTTTAATAGTCAAACTCCAATGGAGTAGGACAGCTATATTAAATTCAAATATATAAATAAATAAGTTTTTATGACAATTTAGATCACTTTTGAGTCACACTTAACTCTTGTTACCTACAGGATAGGTCAATTGTTAGAATAAAAAGGTGGTTTGCCATTTTGGTGGAGAAAAGTTCCCTGAGGATAAACTCCAGAACTCGTCCAAAAGGTGGGAAGACGAAACCTCTGGTCCTGATGACCAACCCAGATTGGAACCTGTAACATTATCCCGGGACACATATATTTGCCTTCATTCATAATTACTTTTTAACTTCCCAGTTTAGCCAGAGAAGAGACTATTAACAAATAGTCTCTCATCCAATTACTGTACTACCTAGGCCACAAACAGCATATCTTTTGCTATCCCCCAAAAGTCATCTAGAAGCAGTTTGTTACCTCCTGATTACAGAGAACATACAAGCTACATACCAGCAATTGGGGAAAACAAGTGAAGTTTTGTCCATGTTTACAAATTTCTCAAATTACTGGATTTCCCACAAGACAATACAGAATGCAAGACCAGATGGACTTTTAATCTAATAGTATAGCTGGTCTTCTATTCCTAAAATCAAATTCATGTTTCATTTTACATACTTGGGCAAATTTTCAAATATTGAAATTCATGCATAAATTTTCAGCTATCAGGCATCACTATGTAAAATCTACAAATAAAAGTATAAAATACTTCAGATAAAGTAATTTCAGACAATGAAATTACGGCTTGAGGTTAAAAAGGTAAAGGAAATAAAGCTAAATGTAGTTCACATCCACACATTCTGTATACCTTTTAGTTCTTGCAAATTATTTATGATGCTACTGTGTCCATATACTGCTTCATGGATTAGTTTTTGTTCTTTAAATTTCTCACCTTTCATCAGTTCCAGCTATGACTTTCTTAATCCCCTGTTCCTCTTGACTCATTCGCTCTCACTTCATATATTTCTCTTGTGTTTCAGTCTTCATTTCTTTCTCTCTCACTCTTTCTCTCTCTCTCTCTCTCCCACAACATATTCCTTTTGCACTTCACTATTTTATTCAATCAACATTATTTGGCATTCATTTGGTATGAGATGAGTGGCAAATAAATTCAATAAATAAATAAAATAAAATCCATTCATTCTTTAGTCCATCTTTATTTTTCTACACTGAGTTTTAAGTAACCCATTTCCCATTGCATCCACCTGATCTTTATATTTTACTCTCTTACTCACCTCTCACTGCCATATAATAATAATAATAATAATAATAATAATAATAATAATAATAATAATAATAATAATAATAATAGTAGTAGTAGTAGTAGTAGTAGTAGTAGTAGTAGTAGTAGTAGTAGTAGTAAAGTTGGAAGGGACCTTGGAGGTCATCAAGTCCAACCCCCTGCTCAGGCAGGTAACCCTATACCGTTTCGGACAAATGGCTGTCCAGTCTCTTCTTAAAAACTTCCAGTGTTGGCGCATTCACCGCTTCTGGAGGCAGGTTGTTCCATTGGTTAATTGTTCTAACTGTCAGGAAGTTTCTCCTTAGTTCTAGGTTGCTTCTCTCTTTGGTTAGTTTCCACCCGTTGCTTCTTGTCCTGCCCTCAGGCACTTTGGAGAATAGCCTGACTCCCTCTTCTTTGTGGCAGCCCCTGAGATATTGGAACACTGCTATCATGTCCCCCCTCGTCCTTCTCTTCATTAAACTAGACATACCCAATTCCAGCAACCGTTCCTTATATGTTTTAGCCTCCAGTCCCCTAATCATCTTTGTTGCTCTTCTCTGTACTCTTTCTAGAGTCTCAACATC
>NW_015407354.1:0-1226 GCF_001527695.2 Protobothrops mucrosquamatus
TTGGATTCACTGGATCTCCAGTTGACGTGGCTGTCGTCCAGACACTGAACCTGGGAGAAAGCCATGGCTGGGCTCAGAAGCCGGGAGGAGAGGCTGGTCCACCAAGAAGAAATAGGAGCTTAGATACCTGAAGAAATACTTTAAGTGGTGGGTATTCCTGAGCTGAACAGTTAGGAGCAGCCAATGGAGTTCTCCGGCTGGCTCTTTCAAGCTCTTCGGCCGTCCCCCTCCGGTTCCTGGGCTGCTTCCTCACCTCATCTTGCAGAACCCAAAGCACCCGGGAGCCTCCAGGCGGGTCCCCAAGTCTTCCTCCCCCCAAACTCTTGGAGACAGACCAGGCAGGGTGGAGAGCAGCGTCCCGGCGCCCTTCCCCAAAGCGCAGCCGCCTCGGCCGCTCCTCCTCCGACGGAACCTTTCCGGCGACCCCCTCTTCTCACCTCCCCGATCCCCGGAGGCGCCGGTGAGGAAACGGGGGGGGGCAGTTCAGGCTGACGGCCTCTGCCCGGGCTTGGCGAGACCTGGTTTTCCCCCCCCGGGGGGCTTCGTCGCCGCCTGCTGCTCCCCGGGCGAGCCTGCTCCGAGCCCGCCTCTCGCCCCGGGACGGAGAAGGGGCGCTCCTCGGCCTCCCGGCCTCCCTTCTCGGCCAGCTGGGCGGCCCGGCCGGGCGCGCTCCTCAGATGCCGGATCTGCCAGGCGGCCGCGTGGAAACTCCGGCGGCGGCGGCGGCAGCCGGGAGTGAAGTCAGCGGGAGAAGAGGAGGTGGAGGAAGAGGGGAGGAAGGAGGCAGCCAAGGCCGGCCCGGCTGAGTAAGCCGCTCCTCCTCCTCCTCCTCCTGCTGGCTTTACCTGCGGCCCCAGGGCGCCCCGCCCGCCTCGGTTCCTGCCTGCCCCACGCGGGGCTCCGGCGGGGAGGCAGGAAAGTGACTCAGCCCCCGAGTCGGATCCCTGCTCTTCCACGTCAGGCCGGGCCCGGCGAGGTTGGGGGGCGGCGGGGGGGGGAGAGAGGCCGGCCGGCCAGCTGGTCAGACTTCGGCCTCCCCAGCGCAAAAGGCCGGCGCCTGTTTTCCAGACAGGGGCAAAGTTTCCCTTTCATGTCTGTAAGCAGGAGGGGGGGTTTGATGGACCCCCCCCCCCAGACTCTCTGGAGGAAGATGGGAAACCCCGGGCTAGGGTTGCCAGGTCTGCTTCCCAAAAATAGCGGACAAGCGGGCGGGGGGGGGGGGGGGG
>NW_015407354.1:10091-12441 GCF_001527695.2 Protobothrops mucrosquamatus
TGGCCGAGAAAGTTTCAGTTCCACTTGTAGCTGAAGAGCGCGTGGGGTTTAGTTTTGACTCTGTGAGAACGAGAGCGGATGGCCATGCTTGAGTTCTTTTCGGTGAGAACTTGAACTAAGCCCTCTTTATTACAGGAAGGATCTGTGGACCGTGTTTGAAATAGGTTGGAAACACGCTTTGCGCCTAACCCTGCAGACAGAGCTCAGGGTCGGGATCCTCTTGACTTCTCCCTCGGGACAGCCCTTGGCAGCTGAGGCCAGGCGGGGGCGGGAAAGGCTCCGTGTCTCAGAAGGGGAATTAATGGGGATCAGGCAACCCACGGTTTGTTAAGAGATACTGGTCAGAGATTAGGCAGTCTCTTCATCAAATCTCTCTGAGCAGAACAGCCCAGGGCAAGTCTAACATCATAATCCAGCCCCATAATAGCACTATTGAGTTTTATCCATCTTGCCCAAGTGGGAAAGAAAAAGCTACTTACGGATGGGGTTTCATTTTGATGTAATTTTTGGGGACGAATCCTTCCAAACCCAAGAGCTCAGCTTTGTACCAATTCTGGTCCTCCTCCATGTTTAGAATCTGTGGACTCAAAAGGAGGAATAAGCAAACATCGGGCAGAAGCTGTGGGGGAAAAGTGGCAGAAGGCTGTGGAGGGGCTGGGTGGTAGCTGAGGTGGTGGTGGGGGGAGATGAACCCTCTTAAGTAGACTCCATCCTGGCATTGAGGAAGCCCAGGGGAATATTTTAGGTTCAAGTATAGATTATTTCCCCGAAGCCGAGTGGCACCAGGGTGCAGTCAAAATGGCTCTGCTTATTTCAGGTTCTAGGCACACTTTTTAGAAACACGGAACACTCTGTACAAAAGCAGGATTAATGTAATGCTCTTGGGGGTGTTTTTTAAGTTTGGGAATTTAAGCAAGGTAGATCAGAACTATATCGTCTCTCTCTCTCTCTCTCTCATCTATGTATCATCTGTCATCTCTGAGCTTGCTTCAGATGGCCAATTTTATTCAGCTGTCCAACTGGATCTGATTTTTGTGTATTTCAGAACAAATGCACTTGGGGCTTGATCTGCCAACAACCCAGACAACCCCCCTCCCCAGTTACCTTGAGGGTGTCTCCCTTCTTAAAGGCCAATTCATCCTTCTCGGACGCTTGGAAGTTATACAAAGCCAGGGCTTCCATTTGGGGGCTGGTCCTTCTCTGGCCCAAGCAAGACCTCAAAGACGCCACTTCTCCAGCCTGGTTGGCCCAACTCGGTTGTCCAGCAAAGGCCTGTTGAAAAAGCCAGCCTGGAGTTCCTTTGGAGAAGTTCCAGGCTGGGTTGCCTTTTGCCTTCTGTGTATAGCAGCACCCCAAAGTTTTACTTCCAGCCACGGGTCAGGAAGGTAGTTTGAGGCCAGAAAAAGAAGAGGAAAAAAGTCTGTGCGTAAAAATGAGACAGGAAATGTATTTGAATATGTTTGCTGGAGGGGTGTGCAAGTGTGTGAGGAACAAAGAAGCTGCACCTGCAGAAGGCAACCTCGCAGAGGGGAATTCCTCCCTCCTCTTCTCCCAGGGGGCTTCCTGCCCCCTGCCCCGCTTGCGCTCAAGGCAGGCGCGTCCGCTCGAACCCATCACCAGCTTCTAAAATGCGAAAACAACTTTTTTTTTCTCCTGGCCACAGCCACGAACCCAAGCAAGCCTCTTTCCCCCTCAGCTGGCTCCTGTTGCTTTTCTAGGGGAAAAACAAGTAACCATTTGTTGAATTTGTGTAGTGGATGCAAAAGGTAGCTCAGAAAGTTTCTGCTCTGATTTTTTGGGGGGGTCCTGCCCCCAAATCAGATTTTTCCATTGTCTTGCTGTCTTTTCCAGTGGATCTGCAGGATTATCCCGCCTGTTGGTCAGGAGGCTGGGGGCCAGTGGCCCTGCACCCAACCCCTGCCAGTTGCCCAGATGTGGGCACAAATCTTTCTAAAATGCCTCATTTGGCCACAAGGTGGCGAGAGGGCCTTGGACAACCTTCTGCTTAGGAAGCCGTCTGGTTAGTAGTTTGAAGTGCGCCAGATCAATCAATCAGAATAGAGCTGGAAGGGGCCTGGGAGGTCTTCTAGTCCACCCCCTTGCTTAAGCAGGAGACCCTATACCATTTCAAACAGATAGACGTCCAGTCTTTTTTATTTTATTTATTTATTTATTTTTGGATTTATATCCCGCCCTTCTCCCGTAGGACTCAGGGCGGCTGACAATCTATTTAAAATACATACAAAACAATACAAATTTAAAATTAATTAAAAGGAATATTTAAATATTTGTCAAATTTTAAAATATAATTAAAACCCCCCTAAAAATTACCCTAGGCCAGTCCTGCAAG
>NW_015407355.1:0-2350 GCF_001527695.2 Protobothrops mucrosquamatus
CAAACCGTGGAAGCGTGTTGGACCCAGTACAGGTAGTCTTCAACTTATAACCGTTCGTTTAGTGACCGTTCATAGTTAGAACGGCACTGCAAAAAGTGACTTAGGACCGTTTTTCACGCTTACGACCGTTGCAGCATCCCCACAGTCACGGGATCAAAATTCAGAAGTTTGGCAACCGACTCGTATTTATGACGGTCGCAGCGTCCCCCCGGGGGGGGTCACGCGATCCCCTTTTGCGACCTTCTGACGAGCAAAGTCCATGGGGGGAAGTTGGATTCACTTAACAGCCGTGTTGCTAATTTAACAACTGCGGTGATTCGCTTAACAACCGTGGCAAGGAAGGTCGTAAAATGGGGGGAAACTGAACAACTTGCTTGGCCTCCATTGTGATGGTTAAGTCGAGGACTCTCTGTACCAAATTTGGCAGAACAATTTGTGCTCAAAAGCTTGCAGGGCCGTGGAATTCATCCCACATTTAAATAACGGTTAAAGCTCAGACTGGGATAACAAACCCTCTGCGGAAGGCTGGATAGACAGCGAAGGGGGCGACGCCGTTCTTGTTAATGTTGCGGTGTCTTTTGTTGGCCCGGGAACGGATAAAAGACTTATTAAAAGGTCTCCCACTGGCTGGCATGCAAAGACGAGTCTCCGCGATTTGTCGGAGTTAACACTTCCCGTGTTCCTCGCTAATTCTGCCAAATAATTCCATTTGGAGGGGTGGGGAAAGAAACCAGCGGGAGGGGGGGAAGAGAAAAGGAGATTCTCCCATCCTTCAAATTTCTCCAAGCGTATTAGAAATGACAGCCTATGATTGCTGTAGACAACATCTAATTAACTGTCAGGATAAAACACATGTCAACGCCCGAGGCCTGCGCTGGATCGGCTGTCTAATTTAGCTTTGGAATATTAAAAAGGCCTCCTTGGCTATGCCGGGCTGGTGAATGAATCTTGTGGTCTTATTAAACAACTCGCTTCCTGACTTCCTTCTCCTGTTCCTCCTCTTTCCCCAAACTTTTTTTTTTTTCCATCTTTCAGTTGGGGAAGGAAGGAAGGAAGGAAGGAAGGAAGGAAGGAAGGAAGGAAGAGAAAGAAAGAAAGAAAGAAAGAAAGAAAGAAAGAAAGAAAGAAAGAAAGAAAGAAAGAAAGAAAGAAAGAAAGAAAGAAAGAAAGAAAGAAAGGGGAGGGGTAGGACTGTGGGGGTCCTTGGGGCTCTCTGAGCTTGGTGATTTTGTTGCAGACGTTTCAAGACCCAACTAGGGAACATCATCAGCGATAGAAGGGAGTGAAGAGGAGGAAAAGAAAGGGAAGGAAGGAAGAGAAAGAAGAAAGAAAGAAAAGAAAGAAAGAAAGAAAGAAAGAAAGAAAGAAAGAAAGAAAGAAAGAAAGGAGGACTGTGGGGTCCTTGGTGCCTAAGGTGAGACTACAACTCCTGCTCATTGCTTTCGCGCCTAAATTGGAACTAGAACTCGCCATCTCCTGGTGATTGGCCCAAGGTCACTCAGCTGGCTTTCATGGCTAAGGTGGGACTAGAACTTACAATCTCCTGGTCATTGCCCCAAAGTCACTCAACTGGCTTTCCCGACTAAGGTGGAACTAGAATTCAGTGTCTCCTGGTGATTGGGCAAAGCTACTTGGTCAACTTTCATCCCTAAGGCAGGATTAGAACTCACCACCTCGTGGTGTTAGGCCCAAACTCATGCAACCATGCCTAAGGTGTGACCAGAACTCACCATCTGGTGATTAGCTTAAAATCACCCAGCTGGCTTTCACACCTAAGACGAGACTAGAACTCACTGTCTCCTGGTGATTGGCCCAAAGTCATTCAGCTGGCTTTCATGGCTAAGGCGGGACTAGAACTCCCCGTCTCCTGGTGATTGGCCCAAAGTCACCCAACTGGCTTTCATGCCTAAGGCGGGACTAGAACTCAGTGTCTCCTGGTGATCGGCCCAAAGTTACCTAGTCACCTTTCATGCCTAAGGCGGGACTAGAACTCACCGTCTCCTGGTGATCGGCCCAAAGTTACCTAGTCACCTTTCATGCCTAAGGCGGGACTAGAACTCACCGTCTCCTGATGATTGGCCCAAAGTCGCCCAGCCGCCAGTGGGTTGGACTAGAAGACCTCCAAGGTCCCTTCCAGGCCTAGCATTCTATGAGCCAAGGTTTCCCCCATCTCCCCAAGAAAAGATGCCAATTAAGCTCAATTGCTACACCCAAGTCTCCTCCGGCGGGATCACCCTCCAAGTCACCAGCCGTGCAAATTATTATGGGATGTCTACATATCGCCTGCAGTTGAGAAGGTGGCCCGAACAGGGTTTTGTTGGGGACGGGGGGGGGGGGGGGGGGGGGGGAG
>NW_015407356.1:0-1434 GCF_001527695.2 Protobothrops mucrosquamatus
ACTTACAACCATTTGTTCAGTGACTGTTCAAAGTTACAACAGCACTGAGCAAAATGACTTATGACTGGTTTTCACACTAATGACCATAGCAATACCCTCTGGTCACATGATCAAAATTCAGACACTTGGCAACTGGCATGTATTTATGTAGGAGCTGTGCTGGCACAATAGTTAGAATGCAGCATTGCAGGCTGACTCTTTCCACTGCCAGGAGTTCGATCCTGACCGGCTCAAGGTTGATTCGGCCTTCCATCCTTCCGAGGTCGGTAAAATGAGGACCCAGATTGTTGTGGGGGGCAACAGGCTGACTCTGTAAACCGCTTAGAGAGGGCTGTAAAGCACTGTGAAGCGGTATATAAGTCTAAGTGCTATTGCCATTGCTTGCTTCCATCCTTTCCTTCGTTCTCTCCCTCCCTTTTCTCCTTCCTTCCTTCATGGTGGCGCAAAGGTCAGGATGCAGTATTGCAGGCTAACTCTGCCCACTGCCAGCAGTTCGATCCTGACCAGCTCAAGGCTGACTCAGCCTTCCATCCTTCAGTAAAATGAGGACCCAGATTTTTGGCGGGGCAACAGGCTGACTCTGTAAACCACTTAGAGAGGGCTGTGTAAAGCACTGGGAAGCGGTATATAAGTGCTATTGCCATTGTTATGTATTTGTGACACTTCTGCGGTCCCAGGGTCACGTGATCCTTTTTGCCACCTTCTGACAAGCAAAGCCAATGGGTGAGCCAGATTCACTTCCCTGTCAGAAGGTCGCAAAAGCGGATCGCGTGACCCCCAGATCGCTGCAACCGTCATAAGTACATGCCAGTTGCCAAGCGTCTGAATTTTGATCACGTGACCACAGGGATGCTGCAATGGCCATCAATGTGAAAAACAACCATGTCCCTTTTTTCAGTGCTGTTATAACTTTGAATGGTCACTAAACAATTGTACAATTGTAAGATGAGGACTACCTTTATTTACCCCACTGAAAGGAGGAACCCCCAGAAACCGGATCAAGGAAAGAACGGGGAGAAACTGACCTGCCCCTGCTTGGAGCAATCCCGTCAGTTTTCTTTCAAAGGTGACCGAATCAAAGGTGACCGAAATCAATGCCGGTTTTGCTGAAAATTTTCCACCATGATCCCCATCACAAGGTCTGGCTTTGCACAACACCTTGGGCCAGGTCAGGGAAGCCCTCAGGCTGCAGTTGCACAAAATGTTGAATCTGGTTCGTTTCAGCTGATTTCTGCTTGCTGTTAATCTGTTGGGCAATCTCTGGCCTTGTGGCTGGATTACGGCTCAGTGTTTTGCAGACCTTAGGCTTAGAAAAATGGGCTAATTTGGGCACTGTGTTTGAGAAGGCAACTTAGAGAGGGAGGAAGAAGAAAGAGACAGCAGGAAGGAAGGAAGGAAGGAAGGAAGAAGGAGGGGAGGGAGGGAGGGAAGGAA
>NW_015407356.1:9876-12226 GCF_001527695.2 Protobothrops mucrosquamatus
GCCAAGGCCTCCAGGCCGCGCCGAGTCCTCCACCGGCCGGAGCAGGATCAAAGCTGGACCTTCCAGAGCCGGGGAGCTGGGGAACGAGGCCGGAGAAGAGCGGGGCCGAGGCTAAGGCCTCCACCGCCAGGGCGTCTGAATCCTCCCAACTGCAGCCGGATGCACCAGGCCCCGATCGAAAACGGGCCGAAAACGAGCCTAAAACGGGCCGAAGCCAGGGCCTCCACCGCCCGGCCGCCCGAGTCCTCCCAACTGCAGCCGGATGCGCCAGGCCTGGATCGAAGATCGAAAGCGGGCCGAAAACAGGCCCGAAAACGGGCCGAAAATGGGCCGAAAACGGCCCGAACGGGCCATGGCAGGTCGAAGCGGGGGATCACCCACCCACCCAGTCACAGCGGGCCACCAAGACGCCCCCAAAACACCCCCATTTCTCACTTGCCAGCTCCGTTTGCTACGGAGCAAACCACAGTAGGTCCGCCATCTTGGACATGCGCAGATTAGGTTTGGGAAGTCTGGGGGGGGGATGGGGGTTATTTACTTGTTATTGAGTTTATTATGCTTTTGATTGCCTTGTTATGATGGAAAATAATAAAAAAAAAATTGGAAAAAAAAAACAAAAAAAAAACAGGCACTGTAATCGAAAAGCCAACGAGGGAACCAAACACCAAAACATCATCTCTTTCCCAGCAATCTACACTCAGCTAAGCAGAGATGAATGCCAAAATTGACATTAGGCCAGCCACCAAACTGTAAACCATACCCCAAAACAAGGAACTACCAACCGGACAAACAAGCTAACAATCAAGGAATTATCAAGAACACGCTCACCAAGATGGCAAGTCACTTGTATATAAAAATAAGAGTAAACACCACTCCCTTCAACCAGTGATGATGTTACCTAGTTGGGTTAAGAAACGCCTGGAAGAAAACAACCCAGTGCAGAGACCAAGGACCCTACAGTCGTCTTCCTCTTCTTCCTCTTCCTCTTCCTCTTCCTCCTCCTCTTCCTCCTCCTCCTCCTTCCTCCTCCTTCCTCTTCCTCCTCCTCCTCCTCCTCCTCCTTCTTCTTCTTCTTCTTCCTTCCTCTTCCTCCTCCTTCCTCTTCCTCCTCCTTCTTCTTCTTCCTCTTCCTCTTCCTTCCTCTTCCTCTTCCTCTTCCTCTTGCACTTCCTCTTGCACTTCCTCTTCCCCCTCCTCCCCCTCCTCCACCAAACCTCTCTCCCTTCTATCCTTGATGATGTTACCTAGTTGGGTAATGAAATGTCTGCAATAAAACAATCAAGCTTAGCATCAAGGACCCCACAGTCCTCCTCCTCCTCTTTTTCTTCTTCTTCCTCCTCCTCCTCCTCTTCCCTGAAAACCCCCCTCCCTTCTAGCACTGTTGATGTTACCTAGTTGGGTCATGAAACATCTGCAAGAAAATCACCCTGCTCAGAGCATCAAGGAACCCACTCTCTTCTTCTTCCTCGCCTTCCTCTTCCTCTCTTCCTCTTCTTCTCTTTCTCCTCTTCCTCTCCTCCTGTTCTTCTCTTTCTCCTCTTCCTCTCCTCTTCTTCCTCCTCTTCCTCCTCTTCTTCTTCTTCCTCCTCCTCTCTGCAAACCCCACTCCCTTCTAGCACAGATTATGTTACTAGCTGGGCAATGAAACTTCTGCAAGAAAACAGCCAAGCTCAGAGAGCACCCAGGACCCCACAGTCTTCCTCCTCCTCCTCCTCTCTGCAAACCCCCCTCTCTTCTAGCACTGATGATGTTACCTAGTTGGGTCATGAAACGTCTGCAAGAAAACAGCCAAGCTCAGAGAGCACCCAGGGCCCCACAGTCCTCCTCCTCCTCCTCCTCCTCCTCCTCCTCCTCCTCTCTGCAAACCCCACTCCCTTCTAGCACAGATTATGTTACTAGTTGGGCAATGAAACTTCTGCAAGAAAACAGCCAAGCTCAGAGAGCACCAAGGACTCCACAGTTCAACTGCAAATATTCCCTCCTATTGATTCAGTACCCAGTTTTCTACTTAAATACCTAGCTTGAGCACTGAAAACATTGTCATGGCTTCACACCGCCTCCCCCACCCAATGCTCTCTGGGGATAAATACCTGCCTCTGTTTTCTCTGGATTTTAAAAGAGGCTCCCAAAACAAGATTTCTATGCATTGCTTGTTTTACAACCACCTTAAATCTGCACTGGGCAGTAAAGGAAGCTTTTCATGACATGAACAGACACCAATGGTATCGTGGCTAGCCACGGCTGTCCTAGCAGCTGCAGACAAGATGGCATAAATTCTGGGGCAGGGTGCCAACCAGGTCAGAATGTCTTGTCCAGATTGTGATTCAGTCCACCCTGGAACGGATGATGT
>NW_015407357.1:0-2350 GCF_001527695.2 Protobothrops mucrosquamatus
AGTTCTCCTGGGTGTTTTTAAGACTTTCCTCTTTTCCACTCCATATTTGCTCCCTTCCTTCTTGTATGAGAATTACTTCATAATCAAAATCTAAACTAAAGCCTATTCTCAGCTCCTTATCAGCAAAGCAAGTTCACATTGTTCAATTTAGAAGTCTTCACAGATATCAGAAGAGCCAGCAAGAAGTTATGGCTGAGAACGGATTTATCATAATCTCGTTTTGGGGGAACCATTCCCACTGTAGTCATATGACTTTGAAAGTTGATCTTGGGTGCAATGATTATGAAACTAATTGCAAGATCAAGACAATGCATTATTACAGGATTAACTTTAATTTCTTCCATATAGTGGGTTTTGGCACCTGGTTTTTTTTTAAATACAAAAATAAATTGAACTTATATCTGAAAAATATATGTAGATTATTTTACGCATACACTATCTAAGATTTCTGTTCATTCTGTCAACTCTTTCATTATAATTCTCCTTTGCTTTCCTATGACAGGGAAGTCTCTGAATGAATAACTTCTTCTTTGAATCTAGGAGTTAACTTTTGAACAAGAAATGGCCCAAGTCTTCCAGGGTTACTAATTATAATTTTCTCCTGCAGAACATGTGTTTACTGAAAGGCTGGCTATTTCTGACTTGTACCACAAGTAATGCTCAAGTAATGTTGTCAAAGAGAAACCTTGAAATGGGTGATAGTAATGAAAGCTTACAGTTCTTTTTGGAGGGAGACTGAGATTTCAAGTTACTCAGCTAGAGAATGGGCCCAGGAAATTCATTAAACATGGGCCTATCTAACCAACACTTTCCATGTACATTCTGAAAATGGCTTGGTTATATTCTGATTTTTAGTGATATGAATTGTGGCTTTCAGTAAAACCATCCCTTTGTTTTGTATCATCTAATTAATAGGCACAGCATAAAGGTCATTAGACACAATGAACCATTTTTTCTTTGGTTGAATCATACCAATAGAAATGGAAGCCTCAACAAAAATCTTTTCATCAACAACATAGATTTCTTTGTATGGCTCCTGAGAGCCAAAGAGATATATACTTTAATTTCTTGCTGTTGGTGTATGTACTGTCATCTATTTTTTAAAAATCAAATGGCAATTATATTCACATTTGAAAGATACTCAGAGATAGTCTGCTGATTGTTCACAATAAGTTGTCACAATTCTCCCTTTTTCCTGACAGTCTGATTCTCCAAGAATTTCAGTGGTTTAAATCCCACTGGAAACAATGTGTTTTTCCTGCTAGGTCAAGGAGCACAGCCTGTTTCTGTTAAAGGTAAGTGTAATTAGACAAAGAGGGAATTGTGGTTGAACTCTGAGGTTGCCATTTAAGCAGGAAAAAAGGCACGACCAACTCTTTCATTCACTCATTCTATTAAGTGAATTGTTTGTAGAAAAATGTCATAGATGGATAGGGGTTTTTCAGATTGCAAAGCCAACAATTTTGTGGTAAGTTTTTGTAAATAATTTCAAAGAGTATTCATGAGCCATCTACCAAAATCTGTATGGCTATTTTATTAATGTGGCAGTTGCTCCATCATGGTAACACTGAATTTTTTTAAAAAAAATTATGAAAACAAATTCTGGATATTGTTGATGTTCCAAATTCGGTCTTATGGGTTAGTTGATAGCTCCTGTTATAGCCAATATTTACTCACATGAGAAGAAAAATATAGGTATGAAGCTTTTAAAAATGTGCTTAAAAAGTTGTTACCTTGTACCACTACACTGTCTCCATATGTGTACTCTACTCCAGTCATTCTATTGTCTGTTCTAAACTCACATATACTATAATCATTACCTCCATTATAACATTTTACTCTATAAAATAAATTCCACTTGTCCTTTTCATTTTTTGAAAATTCTAATTTGTCTCTCTGCTTTGATTTATTTTTTTGCTTCTAGCCATATACAAACCTTGCAATAATTTATTCATCCATCAGTTGTATAACAGAATAAGGGGAACGAATGAGGATTCATGGAGCATGCTAATTGAATTTTTTATATATATAAACACTTCCTATTAGTGTATTTCTCTTTTAAGTTACAATGATGTCCTCACTGTATGTGGATGCATGAGTTTATAGGATGAGGAGAGCCAACATTTGGTTTGGAAAGATTTGTGACACACACATTCATTCATTCATTCATTCAAATTTAATTTATATACCGCCCTTCTCCCATAGGACTCAGGGCGGTTCACAGCATATTTAAAAAACAGATACTATACACAATATACAAAAAATACAAAAATACAACAATATAAACCCCAATAAAAACCGAATTAAAAACCAAATATTGACGGCTGTGTTTCCAATTAAAATTGCTTCT
>NW_015407358.1:0-2350 GCF_001527695.2 Protobothrops mucrosquamatus
TTATCCAACTAGGTAACATCATCCGTGCTAGTGAAGGTGGGATTTGCTCCCTGTTTATTATTGGCATTCAAGCGGAAACAATATTTGTTCCTTGGTGGAGGTTTGCCTACATGCACATTTCTTCCACTTATATCCTTTCTGAAGCATCTGATACTCATATGTGGTTCCAAAAGAAGAAAATTTATGTAGTTCAGGATTGGCTCAAACTCACACTCATGAGCACCTATGATGTTACCTGGTTGAACCATGAAATGTCTGCAATGTAAGTGTCTTCGACTTAAGTCTAATGAAACTGAGGTGAAAATGATCGGAAAACTACTATATCAGCAGTTAAGAATATATATTTAAGAGCATTTATATGAAGTTGGGCAAAATATTCTAGCAATCATCACGTGGAATTAAAACCAGAATATCTAGACTTGGTTGAATTGGGTATCTTTTGATGGTGGTGGTGAATAATCTTTCTGTCTTTTCATTTCCCTGTCATTGTTCTTCTCAGATGCCATGACTTGTTGGATTCCGATGGGCATCTTCAGGGAAGAGCAAGTGAGAGTTGCTGATTGATATATCAGAATAAATCATACTATAACACATACTGCCTGGGGTTCTTCTATCACTCTTGCTGGCAGCAGGAATCAAACAGAGAGGATCCAGCAGCATATACCTGCCCACTGCTCTTTCTTGAATAAGCCAAAATTTTTCACTAATTTGGTTTATCCCTGCCATTATCTTGGAAGAGGTAAAAAAAAAACCAAGGTCAGTTTCTGACAAGCAGCATCTGTCTTCCTTGAACATAAAGCAGCACTCACGACCTGTGTTCCTTCCTTTACTTCGTGTTTGGCAGATTGTTTTGATTTCAAAACAACAAAGCTATTGATACAGCATATGCTGCTGCATTTTAAAAATCATCAGAAGCTTTAAAGCGTAGTGCTGTTTAATTCAATATGCTCCTCAATGGGTCCTCTTGTGGGGTGGAGTGGGAAGCAAAAATCTTTTTAAAAAAGAAGAAGTCAACATGCATTCTGAATGACTCTTGGATGATAAACACAATTCTGAGGGATTTTAGTAACAGTAACATTTACAAAAATCTCCAATTAGATTTTTATTCTGTTTTTATTGCTTTGTACATAACTCAAGGCAGTGAACATACTTAATTACTCCTTCCTCCTCCTATTTTCCCCAGAACAACAACCCTGTGAAGTGAGTTGGGCTGAGAATGACTGGCCCAAAGTCACCCAGCTGGCTTTCATGCCTAAGACTGGAGGAGTCTCCTGGTTTCTAGATTGGTGCCTTAACCATAAACTGGTTCTCATGAAGGCCTTGAGGATATGGCAGGGTACTTTGATGAATGTTGTGCCATTACATTTATTTTATTTTATATTATATTATTTTATTATTTTATTTTATATTTAATTTAATTTAATTTAATTTAATTTAATTTAATTTAATTTAATTTAATTTAATTATTTAATTTAATTTAATTTAATTTAATTTAATTTAATTTAATTTAATTTAATTTAATTTAATTTAATTTAATTTATATGGCCACCCATCTTACAAGAAGTTACTCTTGGTGGCATACAATAAAAAAATGATCATTATTAAGAAATATATATATATAATGGTAATTGTTAAAGTACAATTAATCCCACAAGCCAATGTCTCTAGATTGTAGGAACCTCAATGTGGTGTGGAGCAGTAAGTTCAACAACAATTTGTTTTGATAATACTTCTCCTAGGAAATCCCACGGGTATGTTGGCAAATCTCTGCTAGTATAATTATTTTTAGGAAATGGTTAAGCCACTGGAGGTTTGTAAAACTTCAAGGAGATATGGAGCCTGGAGGAGGAAGCAAACTTACAGTACAACTGGTGTGTGATCTCAGCTCCTAGTCTCAAAACTCTTTCAATTTTGTTGCGTTGCTGTCATTCTTCATTCATTCTGTTCTTGGCAGAAGCCAGAGGCTACTGATATCAACTGGAATGATTTTCCCTCTGTGCAAGTTAGCTCAGACATATCAAAAACAAAAGGCCCTTTTTTTTAAAGATGCAACTCCTTCATGGCTGGATTTGGAGGGGAAGGCATTAATTAACAGTGGGGTTTTAGACAGAAGTCTAAGGGGAAGTGATCAATCTATGGATAATGATACCCATCAGCAGGGCTTTTTTTCTCGGAGAAAAGGTGGCGGAACTCAAACCTGGCCACGCCCTCATCAAACCCTAGGACCGCCCCTTTAGAGAACAGGAATGCAAGTAAAATTTGGGAGGGGCTATTTCCGGTGTGGGAGGGGCTATTTCCGGTGCGGCCGGCCCGGAAAAAGGTGCCGGAACGCCGTTCCGCCGCGTTCCGG
>NW_015407359.1:0-2350 GCF_001527695.2 Protobothrops mucrosquamatus
TCTTTCAGCCTTAGTCTTAGAAAGGTGAAAAATATCTTTAAAGCAAGCCACACTAATTGTGGATGATTAGACCTTCATTCTGCAATGAATTTATCCAGATTACTAATATGAATATACACAAGTCTCTCTCTCTCTCTCTCTCTCTCTCTCTCTCTCTCTCTCTCTCTCTCTCTCTCTCTCTCTCTCTCTCTCTCTCTCTTTCTCTGTGTGTGTGTGTGTGTGTGTAATATTCCTTTTCTCATTTGTACTATATTGTCTCTGAAGCTGCTTATTCAATTTGCCTGGAATTCTTCAGCTTTTTCAGTCCCTTTTTTTGCTTATCAGGCTTCCCCCTCCCATGTTTACATAAAAAACATAAATAAATGTTTTTATTCTGATTCTTTTTTCTGCTTTTGTTTCAATCTTGTCTTGTACCAAGGGTCTCCATCTTCATTGTGCAAAGGGGCATCTAAAATAGTGTGCTAATTTTTAGACTATTGTGTATGATACTTACTATTCTTCAATGTATTTTAGGATAACATAAATAACATACACCTCTCATGAAAGCAGCACATAGTACAACATTCCCAGAACAGACTAATCTTGTCAATGACACATGCTCAGAAAAGCAAGTGGTCAGAAGTTGGATAACTTTTCAATCTTTAGTAAGAGCTTTTATTTAAAGCATATTTGGAAGGTTTTATTTTTAAGTTGAAAGAGGATGCTTCTCCCTTAGTTCACATAACTTCTCTAAAGACTCTTTGCTGGATAATTTAGAAGCTGCTATGTTAATCCTTTCTTCCTCCCTACCCTACCTGCCTGCAGAAAACATTTTAACCTAACCACCTGATATTTTCCATCGTTAGCACTTTTTTTAAAGAGCCCAGTAGCATCCTTGCTATTTTTATCCCATTCTGCCAATTTAAAAAAAGAAGCAGCTTAAATGTGCTTCAGTGCTTCCCCATTATGGTGAATGCCTGACTCATTTCTCAGATGGAATTTCAAGTAAGAGGGAATTGAGTATTCTTTCTTTCAAATCTTGAATCTCAAAATCAGTTTTAATCTTTCTGTGAGTGAATCTTGAATCCAAATCAGATCTAAGCTGTTTTGTTTCTATTATATCATCTGGAGATTTACTTGCCAAATGGTACTATTCTGCTGCAATAAATGCTTTTGTTTGACTTGGGAGTCAAATTTACCAGCTTGCCGGTGTGTGTGAACTGCATTTTGAACATTCTGCAAGAGAAACAAATGCATATTTCAAATGACATTTTTTTTAAAAAAAAATTGTTTCCAGACTCCATTAGAAAGTTGATTCATTTCATGAATTTCCTGTTGTGTATCAGATGCTTGTTCATCAAATGTAAAACAGCAGATTCAATATATGAGATATGTTAATTCACAGAAATGCATTCTACATAACTCCTTGCTCTCTCCTTGACAGCATGACATTATAGCAGTAGATAAAATATGAATAGCAATAGTAGTATATCAGATCCATATTTTCTAAATTAATACATGTTCTTACTTTATCTGATATGTTGCCTATTTCAAATATTGAACAAGTGTGTCTATTTCTGTTTTTAATTCTAGTGGTTTTAAACAAGGAATGAAGCCAAACATAATAATAATAATAATAATAATAATAATAATAATAATAATAATAATAATAATAATAATAATAATAATAATAATAATAATAATAATAATAATAATAATAATAATAATAATAATAATAATAAAGTTGGAAGGGACCTTGGAGGTCATCGAGTCCAAACCCCTGCTCAGGCAGGAACCCTACACCATTTAGACAAATGGCTGTCCAGTCTCTTCTTAAAAACTTCCAGTGTTGGAACATTCACCGCTTCTGGAGGCAGGTTGTTCCATTGGTTAATTGTTCTAACTGTCAGGAAGTTTCTCCTTAGTTCTAAGTTGCTTCTCTCCTTGATCAGTTTCCACCCATTGCTTCTCGTCCTGCCTTCAGGAGCCTTGGAGAATAGCTTGACTCCCTCTTCTTTATGGCAGTCCCTGAGATATTGACACACTGCTATCATGTCCCCCCTCGTCCTTCTCTTCGTTAAACTAGACATACCCAATTCCAGCAACCGTTCCTTATATGTTTTAGCCTCCAGTCCCCTAATCATCTTTGTTGCTCTTCTCTGCATTCTCTCCAGAGTCTCAGCATCTTTTTTACATTGTGGTGACCAAAACTGGATGCAGTATTCCAAGTGTGGCCTTACTAAGGCATTGTAAAGTGGTATTAATACTTCACGTGATCTTGATTCTATCCCTCTGTTAATGCAGCCCAGCACTGTGTTGGCTTTTTTGGCAGCTGCAGCACACTGCTGGCTCATATTTAAGTGATTGTCCA
>NW_015407360.1:0-2350 GCF_001527695.2 Protobothrops mucrosquamatus
ATCTAACTGGAAAAGTAGATCCTGAGTAATCTGCTCCAAACCTCAGAAAAAGTGAAAATACTTTGCCCTAACATAGTGCGAACATTCAGATTTGAGTCATTGCCAATTGCCATTGGAAGCCCTACAAGGACTGAAGTGCAGCCTGGCAGACTTAAGCTGATCTACCCCTAAGAAGATGCCTAGCGCTTCCATTCCTGAGATCCCAGACTTCTGGGATGGACTGAGAAAGTCAATAGGAAGAGCTTTCGTCCCATTTGCTTGAAGGTTAGGGCTTGTGTTCCAGCAGACTGAAGGAGAAACCTTTCTGGAACTGGGCATTCAACACTGGGAGAAGGGGCACCTGGAAGTGGAGGGGTGATGGGGACAGCCTCTTTCCTCCTCTTCCAAAGACTTCACATATATCTTCTCTTCAATCTGGTTTAAGTATTTGTGGCGTCTGCTTAGAGTTGGAAAAATCACATGTTGTTTATATTCCAGTTCCCAAATACATTGCTCTGCATCTGTTGTTCCTTGTTGATGTACAACAAACAGTAGCTGTAGGTTTTAGGAAGAATATATTATTCATAGGATAATATATAAAGGAATATATCTAAAAGGATATGCAACAAAATTCTACTCAGATTTTGTTTAACCTTTTTATACTATGTCAAGATCTCCACTTCCCCCAAATTTGAAAAATGCTCACATCCCAAAATGATTACCCAGAACTAAGGACCGACAGAGAATGCTGAAGAAAAGGAACTTTTATTCTGTTTGTTTCAGATGATCCACTCCAGAAACTGGCTTCCTAAAGTAAATTTTATTTATTTTTTTATTTATTTTTTTATATTTGGATTTATATCCCGCCCTTCTCCCATGTTAAAGATCCCTCCAACATCAAGTCTGTTTTTTATGTGATCATATCTTGGAAGAGAAAGGGGCAGTGGCAAGCAGAATGCACATAGGTATAGAAGGAAGAGGAAGTTCTTGCTACCTACCTATAGAAGAGGCATCCCGAAAGCAGAAAATGAGCAATCCAAAAGTGAGGAGCATGCAGTTTGAATGAATCATGATGATGAAAACAAGTATCCAATGCTGAGTTGAGTCATTTTATAGATTATACAGCAGTGAAGTACACCTGGGCATTCATGTGGTTGGAACACCAAGGTCCAGTTCCCCAATATCTGATTAATGCTCACATCCAAAAATGGTTACTCCAAGGACCAACTGGGAACACTACTGAACAGTGAGTGTTATTAGGAGTCAATAAACCTCTTCAGAATGAGGGACTGATTTTTTAGACGTTTATTGACTTCCAAAGTCAATCCTTCATTCATGTAGTTGGAACAAAGAGGTCATACGTAGTGATCCTCAGTACAGTTCCACCTGTCATCCATAAACAGGTCTACACAGCATAGCAAATGAGTAAGCAATTGTACCTTAATTAAAGTGAAGACATGAGGGAAAAGATAAAAAGGAAAGAGGTATAATTACTTAGCACCATCTCCCCTCCCTCACTATCTTTCTCTCCTTGCAAACCACCTCTATTTTTACAAGCTCCATACTCTGCTATATATTTACACAATGAAAGTTCTCATCTTTTTCTTTCCATAGTCTTGTCTAATCCAACCATGACTCTAACTCCGTGCCGCCTCATGAACAATTTGCTTTTTCTTCATTTACTTCTTTTGCAATTTCATTCCCATTTATTTGTACTAACTAACTCAATCACTTTAATTCACTTTTGTATTCATTTCACAACACCAAGTCTTGACCTTATCCCTTGTTGCTCTACCATACAAATAGTTTATGCAGCCCTTTTCACTGTGTTTAGCTTTCTGGGGTGTCCCTGCCAGGCTTCCCAGCTTTCAGTTCCATATAACAAAGTAGACAAAAGCACACTCTTATTACAGTCATTTTTCTCTTACTTCATGACATATAGGCGAGCACAAACCTTTATCCAGCTATCTACCAGCATTTGAATATGTTCACATTTTAACGTGTTATCCCTTTTTTATTACACTTTTTTCCACGTTTTATGGCCAGCTCTACCTCTGATAAGGAGACCAACAATGAGCATTCCAGAAAACCTGGATGAACTGCTGCCTGAGTTGCTGAAGGAAGATGAAATTAGTGCTTGTGGTGCTGGTGCTGCTATTGCTATCTGAAGATGAGTTTGAGCAAGGGTGCACCACTCGGACAGTAGAGCAGAGCAGAGCAAGAACATTCTGCAAGACTCCTTGCAAAAAAGGAACCTCATTCCTCCAAATAAGCAACACTGGGGCTGTTTCTATTTAAGAAGAGCATAGAGTTCAAGCCTCTCCATTGGCAACAACCGATTGCTTACCAGACCCCGTGTGCCTTTCCTTCT
>NW_015407361.1:0-2350 GCF_001527695.2 Protobothrops mucrosquamatus
CATTTTAGAGGAACTTCAGGTAACTGAAATAGCAGTCACTATATTATACATCTGGAAAGCAAAGTAATGCAATTTAAAAAATATATAAATCATGCTGTTACCCTATACCAAAGATAAATTCTAAATGGAAAAATAAACATATTATTAAAAGCTAACTGCAATTCTGGAAGTTAATTCAAATCTAGACTTTTTAAAAAAATGTACAGGAGCAGAGCAAACTATTTTTTGATCTATTTAGCTCTGTTCTGACTACATTACAAATTAGCAACATGGCAGTTAACAGTGTCAGACAATACATAATTCCTGTAGATGACAATGATGAGGACTCACAATCAAATAAAAATAATTAATTTGCTATTTGAAATTTTGAAAACTCATGATGTGCTTGCATTTGCAGACTTTATTTTTTATATTTCTGAACCACCCATCTCCTTCAAAGAGTAATTATGTAATAAACTTTATATTTATATTTGTATTAGAAGGTCTTTAGTTAAGTTCTTTTGAGATTCTCCTTTGTTAAAAGTTTATTTTTTTCATCTCTCTGAAAGATTAGCTGACTTTTGGTCTGGTCTGACTCTTCAACATCCTGTAGAGCACTGTATATCTGTATAGGGCCATCTCAGCTAAACAGAGATTGGCTTACAAATAATTGAGTTGGCTTTTTGTATTTATCAAAGGTGCACATAGACTTGCTTGATTCTATTACAGCTGTAAAAAATATCAGAAGGGGGTCTTTGGAAAGTGAACTGGCATTTGAAGTATTAAAGCAGCTGCTTCCCCCAGAAGGCTTGCACAGTTGCTTCAAAATCAAATTGATTCCTAGTGGTCTATAAATGCATATTCCCGCAGATAATACCTCCATTGCAAATGCCAGCCAAAGCAAAGTTGGCAGAATAGTTGCATTAGGATTAAGGAGGGTGATCTCTGGGCTACACTGGCCCTTAGGAAAATCTACCCTGTTGCCATCATCAATGTGAAAGAAGATGCAGAAATGAGCAGGTGGATATAATGAAAATGGAACATTAGAGGCTACCGGTAAGCATACAAAGTTTGGTTTTTAGTCTCCTAACCTCGTTCTCAAACAAGCCCTTAAAAACTCCTTACTTGCAGACCAGCACTGTAAACAGATTGCACTCAAAACCGTCCTTTTTGAAAGAAGCAATAGCAAAGGAAAATTAAAAAAACAAAACACCTTCACCACATCACAATTTTCAAATAAGTAATTTAACAAGATTTATGGAATGGAACTGATGCACCTTATCAAACAATCTCTGAAACATTACAGGAAAGATGACAGTGTCCCACACTTCAAATAACTGTGATGAGTGAATTTCTAGCAACATCACCAGTCAATACCATTATCTCAAGGCAAAACTGAAGATTGTTTTGAACTGCCCCACCAAACAGCAATTAAGTTTATTTTTAAACATCCACAGTCTTCAATCTTTTCCTCCTCTTCAAAAAAGCCTTCGAGTTTGACTTGCATGAAGTTGTTCTTTTGTATTGTCAGCTGCAAAGCGAAGGATGAAAATGTTCTTGGCAATGCTGAGAGAGAACAAAAAGGAAAGGACTATCCAACTACGCTGCTGTGCCAGATTTTTATACCGCTTGGCAAGAAGATATAATGATGCCATACAGTAAGTATCAGAGAGTTATTGCAGATGCAGAAGTAATAATGCAAATTCTGCCTTTTACAATTGGATTTAGTTTTCCACGTTTCAGATTAGTTCAATGCAACCTTGCATTTATTTAGAAGCAGCAGTGAGCCAAGTTGACTCAAAACGTTAAGCAGGATATTTGCCCTGTTATCACTTGGATGACAGACTACAAGATATTAGCAAAGACTGAGGGAAGCTATGAGGTTTTAAAAAAAATGTTTCAGAAAAAGACAACACAAATCAGTTCCATTTTATTGACAATAAAGACTGGTTCATGAAGTCACCAGCAGTAGATTGCAGCTGAAAGATTTTACCTATATAAATCTCCTTTAAGATAATGAAGTACTTAATTTATTATTTAACTTTTTATTTGTTTTATTTAATATATTCAGTGAAGTATTTTTATGAAATATTTAGGATATGTATAAGATTATGGATTTATGAGTTTTCCCTCCTTCCCAACATGAGCAGCTTGGGAGCTCTTTAATCAGAAGATCTTAAAATCTTTCAAATGATTGTTAAAGAGGTACTAAAAAACTATGAACGTGCATTGTTCTGAATTCAATCAGGTTTCAGCAAAGATAATTTATATTCCATTCCCAACACTGGGAAATCATTTTGTTACACTCTAATTAATAGGACACTGATTTTGTATCTTCAAATAAGATACACCTATTAAGCTATAATAATAG
>NW_015407362.1:0-2349 GCF_001527695.2 Protobothrops mucrosquamatus
AAGTTGGAAGGGACCTTGGAGGTCATCGAGTCCAACCCCCTGCTCAGGCAGGAACCCTACACCATTTCAGACAAATGGCTGTCCAGTCTCTTCTTAAAAACTTCCAGTGTTGGAGCATTCACCACTTCTGGAGGCAGGTTGTTCCACTGGTTAATTGTTCTAACTGTCAGGAAGTTTCTCCTTAGTTCTAAGTTGCTTCCCTCCTTGATCAGTTTCCATCCGCTGCTTCTTGTCCTGCCTTCAGGCACCTTGGAGAATAGCTTGACTCCCTCTTCTTTGTGGCAGCCCCTGAGATATTGGAACACTGCTATCATGTCCCCCCTCATCCTTCGTTAAACTAGACATACCCAATTCCAGCCACCGTTCCTTATATGCTTTAGCCTCCAGTCCCCTAATCATCTTTGTTGCTCTTCTCTGTATTCTTTCTAAAGTCTCAACATCTTTTTTACATCGTGGTGACCAAAACTGGATGCAGTATTCCAAGTGTGGCCTTACCAAAGCATTGTAGAGTGGTATTAATACTTCACGTGATCTTGATTCTATCCCTCTGTTAATGCAGCCCAGCACTGTGTTGGCTTTTTTGGCAGCTGCAGCACACTGCTGGCTCTTATCTAAGTGATTGTCCACTAGGACTCCGAGATCCCTCTCACAGTTGGTACTATTGAGCAAGGTACTATACCTGTACATTAACATTCCATGTGCCTTTGGCATATAGCAGTGCTGGCCACATGACCATAGAAAATATCTTCAGACAACGCTGGCTCCCTCAGGCAAGAAACGGAGATGAGCACCATGTCCTAGAATCCGACATGACTGGACAGGAAACCTTTACGTTTACCTTACACCAGATGTGTCTCCAGTCTAAATAAGACAACTTCTAAATAAGAGCAGTTATCTCTAGCAAGAATGTCTGTTATCAATAGCACCATTCAAGTCAGATTACAGATGCTAGACTGAAGCCCTGTGGAAAGAAATTAACAACAGCAGTTGTTAAAATGTTTTTTTTTTTAAAGAAGAAATAGGGGAGACATGATAGCAGTATTCCAGTATTTGAGGGGCTGCCACCAAGAAGAGGGGGTCACATTATTCACAAAGCACCTGAAGCCAGGACAAGAAACAATGGTTGGAAACTGATCAAAGAGAGAAGCAACCTAGAATTAAGGAGAAACTTCCTGACAGAGAGGACAATCAACCAGTGGAACAGCTTGCCTCCAGAAATTGTGGGCACTCCATCACTGGAGATTTTTAAGAAGAGGCTAGATAGTCACTTGCCTGAGATGGTATAGGTTCTCCTGCTTGAGAGGGGGCTGGAATAGAAGACCTCCAAGGTCCCTTCCAGCTCTATTCTGCTCTGCTCTGCTCTGCTCTGCTCTGCTCTGCTCTGCTCTGCTCTGCTCTACTCTACTTATTGTCCCCCTTTATTTCTTTTTAAACTTTTGATAGACCAGCCCCTGGCTGCAGAGTTAAGCTTCAGTTAAAATCTGAATGTTTTGGTTTTTGCCACCTATTCAGTCTCCCAACTGATTCAACACTTGTACAAAAGTTACTAATTCTTAGTCATCTATGACTGCCAGCAAATGCTTACAATGGCAGCATAGTGGCTACAGACTACACAGTTCCAAAGAGTCTCCTGCCAAAAATGTTTTGTTATTATTTATTTATTAAAGCTCAACATTAAGAAAACCAAGATCATGGCATCCGGCCCTCTGAATTCCTGGCAAATAGATGGGGAAGAAATGGAGGTAGTGACAGATTTTATCTTTCTGGCCTCCAAGATCACCACAGATGGGGACTGCAGCCAAGAAATTAAAAGACGCTTGCTCCTGGGAAGGAAAGCTATGGCAAATCGAGACAGCATACTAAAAAGCAGAGACATCACCCTGCCAACAAAAGTACATATAGTCAAGGCCATGGTTTTCCCAGTTGCAATGTATGGCTGTGAAAGTTGGACCATAAGAAAAGCTGAGCGCAAAAGAAATGAGGCCTTTGAACTATGGTGCTGGAGAAGACTCCTGCGAGTCCCCTGGACTGCAAGGCGATCAAACCGGTCAGTCCTAGAGGAGATCAACTCTGACTGCTCTTTAGAAGGCCAGATCCTGAAGTTGAAACTCAAGTACTTTGGCCACCTAATGAGAAGGAAGGACTCACTAGAGAAGAGCCTAATGCTGGGAAAGATTGAGGGCAATAGAAGAAGGGGACGACACAGAATGAGGTGGCTGGATGGAGTCACTGAAGCAGTAGGTGTGAGCTTAAATGGACTCCAGAAGATGGTAGAGGAAAAGGAAGGCTTAGAGGAACGTTGTCCATGGTGTCGCGATGGGTTGGACACGACTTCGCAAATAACAACAA
>NW_015407363.1:0-2349 GCF_001527695.2 Protobothrops mucrosquamatus
TACAGTTTCAGAATGAATCAAACATGTGACAGCATGCATTAGCTCAATAGTTCTCATTGTTATGAGCAAAAAATGGACTCAGATGTTTGTGGAATAAGTTGCCTCACTCTTCAAGTATCAAGTGGCAACACAGCTCATTTTAATTCAAGCATAATATTTGCATATTGTGTTCCTTCCGATGCTCATTTTCAGTACCTATGTATGAATAGAGCTGATACCTATGTAACAGGTTATGAATGTTACTTCTTAATGAACATTTTCAAAATAAAAACAACTGGTGATATCGAAAAACAACATAATTAATTTACTTCAGGCTTTGGATGCTGTTTTCATACTTTTTCTTTGGGTGCAGTGGAATGTATTTGTTAAGAAGCTGAATATGGGCTGTCCGTGTCTAGTTTCAATCACATTTGTACAAAACAAGAGAGGAGGCTTTATTTTATTTTTTTGAAAAGAGAAATCTGATTCTGAAATGACACTCAAGATACAACAGATTGGAATACTAAGAGGGCACTAAAAAAAATCTGGCTTTGACCATAGAACAAGCATCCAGTAATAGAAGCCAAGTTCCACGTTCCTCGGGTTTCTTTTGCAAAACAATCAGATTGGCAATGCCTCTTTGGAACTGTAATTATAGGTAGTCCTCAATTTACGACCACAATCAAGCCCAACATGTCTGTTGCTAAGCGAGACATTAGTTAAGTGAGGTTTTCTCCATTTTACAACCTTTCTTGCCACCGTTGTTAAGTGAATCACTGCAGTTGTTAAGTTAGCAACATGGTTGTAAAGTGAATCTGGCTTCTCCATTGACTTTGCCTGTCAGAAGGTCACCAAAGGTGATCACATAACCCTCAGGACACTACAACTGTCATAAATATGAGTCAGTTGCCAAGCGTCTGTATTTTTATCACGTGACCATGGGGAGGCCACAATAGTTGTAAATGTGAAAACTGATCATAAGTCATTTTTTAAAGTAATGTTGTAACTTTGAATGGTCACTAAATGAATTGTTGTAAATCAAGGACTACCTGTATTGAACAATTATTATGGAGGACACAATATTTTTTAAACAAAAACAAGTTAAAAGGGTACATGCTATGGGTGACATGTTGTTACCTATTGTGAAATTAAAAAGATTCCTAACCCTGGTTCAATATTTAAGGAAACTAATAGGATTCTTTTGATTTTGAGTTTGTATTTTTCCTTCAAAGGAATGCCAAGATAGGATAGAATAGCCAGGCTACAAAACTCTAGACCATCATTAGATAGCTATTAAATGCTATAGACTTCTTTGCTCTTGCTTCACGATTATCCTGGATTTTGTTGCCCAGATTTGGTAACTCTAAAACTCACAGCTGGAGGCATCTCTGAAGAAATATTTTCATTGTCCTTTCTCTCTACATCATTACAGCTTCTCCGTCTGAGCCTCTGTATTATTTTGGAAAATGAAGAAAGGAGGGCCTTTCCACTCCCCCATAGTTACTTAGTTCCTTCTGGATGCATTAAATGAAAATTCCCAATATTTCCATTCTGAGTGATGGGATAATAGTTCCACACATCCGCACAACATGAGGAAGTCAGTATCCATTTATTAGATTCTTTTCTTGTTTTTTTTTCCTGATGGTACAAAGGCTTTCTAGGTACTTGTCTTCACCAGCAAACCTTCGGAGACATGAATGCAAACTCTGAATGTTGCCAACAATGGCAAGATCACCCATTTCATACATAAATTTATTTAAAAGGAAACCGGCTTATTTTCCACATACAACCATACCTATATATAGCTTAACAACATTAGCTTGATTCTCATACACTCAGGATTGCATGAAATGGAGAAGCAGCAACTCAAGAAACAGAGGGAAAAAATGGTTTCTTTAGTAGGCCCATAGACAGCACGTGGGTAGGCATGCTAATTCTAAATAAACCAAGAAAAAAGATTGGAGAGAATGACAGATGCCAAATTTGGCTGGGAAGATGGCCCTAAGAAAACAGAGTTTGATACTTCGCTCAATACCAAGAAAGTGCAAGTGCAAAACGAAAGGGTACAAATGGGCAAAACTAAATATTTTCAAAGAAAGAGAACAAGAATAAAATATACTTACCTGTCCTTGAGAGGATGGATTGCAAAAGAACTTAAATTTCCCAGTAGCTAGGAGAAACAATATCTATGGATACTTGGGAGTTGATTTGGGTGAGAAATGTGAAGTTTACGCAAGCTCAAAATCTACGTGAGAATTTTTATAAAATGTTTTACAGATGGCACATGGATCCTGCAACTATGTCTCGCATTTATGAGAATTATGAATCCAAGTGTTGGAGGTGTGGACAACAAGATGCAACTTTTTTTCA
>NW_015407364.1:0-2349 GCF_001527695.2 Protobothrops mucrosquamatus
ATTTTTCTTCCACTATAAGTGAAAATAGTGACAGAAAATGGTTTTCCATAACTTCGTGATAGTCAATGGGAACTTCAAAGATACCAACACCTAACCTGGCCATCACCAGCAAGGCATTCAAGTTTGTCCACAACACAAAATTATTGTTGGGAGAAAAAAAGCAACAAACCATCACTTTAACTTTTTTTTAAAAAAAAAAACAACCCAATTTTAATCTTGAACAAAATGGGCTGGAAATAAGAGGGAGGTGATGCCATGAGGACATGTTTCTTAAAAAAAAAATGCTGAGGTTTTTTATGCTTCAGTAAGCAGAGCAGGAGAATGGGCCTAGAAATATAAAAGAAGAAAAAGCTATTAGGGGCTACAAAATGGGAAAAATATGGAAGGAGAAGCATGCTCTAGGTCCCATTTGCTAGAAAATTGCACCTGGCAGTGTACAGAAAGAGAATTTTAGCTTTATGGCTGATGCCCTGTGGCTGATGCCCCATTCACCCTGGAGATCAGATTATCTCTATTGGCTTTCTGTAAGGCCTCAGAGTTGTGGATTTGTCATTGGTGTCTGGATATGATAGAAACTGTGTTGATTATTGTTGATGAGTGTTAGGTTATATCAACTTAATTTTAGTTAGGAATTTTCTCTTCCATAAACCTGAAAGGAAAAAAGTATATCTGGATGGTAAACATGGGCTTCCTAAGAATTTTTTTGGACATGACTCTAGCAAAATAGCTGATGTAGTGACAGCTTTTGAGAGAATCTGACATTATCAGTAACTATTATCTAGGAAAAATAAATTAAAAATGTACCAACCATTTCTTCCTTTCTCTCTTCCATTTTACTGTTCCTTTTTGAGACAGCTTTGACAATGATTTCAAACTTAAACATATTATTTAGCACTTCTAAGGACCTATGACAAGTATTACCAAACTACTCTCACAAGAGAATGATCAACAAGCAACAGGGAACACATCTGCAGAAACATTGTTATTTTAATTGACTCTTAAAAAAAAAACTTCAAAAGTTGCCAGCTTGATGGATGGATAGATGCAAATGCCCTTAGGAAATTTTGCTGAAAGTTATTAATTTGCTATACATTTCATTCCCCTTTGTTTTTTGTTAGTTTGTAGATATAAGGCAGTGATGGAGAACCTTTTAGAGACCGAGTGCCCAAACTTCAACCCAAAACCCACTTAGGTATTGCCAGGTGCCGGGTGGGTGTGGCCGCCGGGTGGGTTTGGCTACAGTGGTATGGCAGATGGGTGGGCATGGCCAACTCGATGTTGCTCCTGGGGAGGGACACCTCTGGGGGCCAGGCAGGGTTGGGGGAGATCCAGGGGGTCTCTGGTGGGTGGGGCGGTGGGCAGGAGGCTGGTCCTGCAGGGTGAGGCAAGGCAAGGTGAGGCAGGGCAGAAGTGCCATTGTCACAGGGCAAGGCAGAGGCCTGGCACCATCAGCCCCCACACACAGAGGCCAGCAAGCGCATGGGTGCTGAGATGCATCCGGCATGTGGGACCTTGGTGAGTTAACGGGTGGCTGGTTAAAGAGGATGGTTGCCATCTCCGGGGCATGGCGCGGGTGCCACAGAGAGGGCTCTGAGTGCCGCCTCTGGCACGTGTGCCATAGGTTCACCACCACTGATATAAGGTGTCTTCAACTTGTCACCCAACAAGCTGGCTAAACACATTGTAACTTAGAAGCCATAGATTGTGGGATGCTTGAAATAATATCACAGTTGAAAAGGATTACTTAGGATAGAGAACTTAACTCACCATGGATGGTGAGCTATGCTGGCTAATTCTGTTATGTTATTCTTTACGAATTGGATCTTTATGTTAGGCATTTGGTTTGTTGTTTTTATTTTGATTTATTGATTTATTATGATTTTAACCTTTGCATACCACTCATTCACTTTTGCGAGATGGACAGCCTTGGAAATAGTTTAAATAAATATATAAATAAACCTTACACTGTATTCAGGAACCCAAATTAAAATAGCCATGACAGATGTCTACCTAGACTTGGGTAGCACATACCTTGTGAAGGGGCATCCACACAGTCTTGAAATATTGGGTTCCACCTTTGGATTGGCATAAGACCACCTTTTCTGTAATGATTGAATGTTTTTGCAGTTACAACTAAACTGTAAATTTTATTTTTTACTTTAATTAATTATCACCAGGAAATTTAACAACTGCATGGGGACATGGAGAATGGAGGGAAGCATATAGTCACCCAGGAGCTGAGCTTAATCATTTAGAACATAGAATAATAGAATAAGAAGGGACCTTAGAGGTCTTTTAGTCCATCACCCTCCCTGCTTAAATGGTTGACAATATCCTTTTAAAAGCTTC
>NW_015407365.1:0-2349 GCF_001527695.2 Protobothrops mucrosquamatus
CAATCTAGAAACAAAGAGAAAACAGAAGAAGTGAAAGGAAATATCATCATATGAGCTCAGTGAATAGCTCTTCCCTAGTCACTCTTCCCTCTTTTTTTTTAAACTCCTGGGATGATAACACTGGCCTACCTTACAATACCTTACTCAGATAATATACCGGTAAGTGGTACTCCCTGGATATGCAAAATTCCAGGAGCACATAATCTGTTTCACGCTGAGCAGGGGCATCGAGGGATGTCAAAAAATATCAAGATGGCAGGCATGACCATGCACTCAAAATCCCATTGCTTTTTAATGCATGTGTGATGCATGTTAAGGGTTGAGTCTTTGACTGTGCAGTCACACCTGCCATTTTGACTTTTTTGAGCTCTCTGTGGATGCCCCTGCTATAATGGCCTGCCTTGACTGTGCTCTAAAAAAGTAGGCAGGGGCTGAGCAAAGTCATTGAACTTAAAATTTTACATAGATAAATAAAACTAGTTAATATACCGTAATTATTTCTCCTGTAATTCCTAATAATTTCTCCTTTTGTCACATTAAAAAATTATGATTTAGCTGGATCTGTTAGAGGGATTGCATGATGTATATCCTTGCTTTGCATAAAATACTAAGAATAGTTATTAAGGTTATTAAACCAATTGTCTGATGCTTCTGTCAGTTACTTAAAGTTCCTCCCAGCTGATAAACTGAAGACATGATAGACTGATGGAATAACTCTCATATCCTCAGCTTTGATTTAATGATTCTGTGCTTTGTCAAAATTATGAACTGAAAGCCAATAAGACAAGTTTGTGCATTTTTGAAGACATATAAAATCAATTTTATGGTCCACACTTTCAGTTCTGGCCCCAGAATAAATTATGCAAATGAATGTATATTATGTTTACTGACTTTGGGGGATAAATTACATCTCTCTGGAACAATTCTAACCTCCAAGAGAAGGTTTTCAATGGATATTTTAAAAATTATATGGTGGAAGAGGGCAATGACAAACCACTTTTTCACTGTTACCAAGATAATTGGTGCCTGATGTCACTAGGAGTCAAATTTTTTAAAAAAATAGTCAAAGATAGAGGCAGTGAAAAATGAGCTTAGTATAGAACAGTGATGGCGAACCTTTTAGAGACTGAGTGCCCAAACTGCAACCCAAAACCCACTTATATATCATCGGGTGCTGGATGGGCGTGGCCCATTGGGTGGACATGGTTGCAGTGGTAACGGCAGACTGGGTGGGACTAAAAAGTTCAATCAATCAATTCCAACTTTGCAAGATCTTTTTTTTCCCCCGCAAGAAGTTGAAACTGATGGATTGATTGAACTTTTTTTTTTTTGCACACGGTGGCGGAGGCCTAAAGCGAAAAGGTTTTATAAAACCCAGCTGAAGGCCTAGGACTGGGGCAACGGCGCACGTGCCCACAGAGAGGGCTCTGTGTGCCACCTGTGGCACGTGTGCCATAGGTTCGCCACCACGGGTAGAGAATGAAGGAACTAAAAGGGTGGTGTAAGGATGGAGTAGTGAAATTGTACAACACTCAAGCTTTAAAAATATTTTTTAGTCTCAAACCATATCTTCTAGAACTTCTGCCTTGCTTCTGAACAGAAATCAAACACTGTCTAAATATTTCTGATTTTATTTTTATTGTCCTCACATGTATATTTTTGTTTAGAATTCAATTGCAGCTGATACAATCTTTTGCTGATTGACTTGGATCTCATTTATTTTTCACTAACCAAGAGCATTTCTTGATTACAGTTCTAAAAGTTCCCCAGTGGAAAAGTGTATCTTACTAGCACCTTCAGACATTTCCAAAAGTTCCCCAAACAATAAAGCAGATTTGATGATAATTATAGGGCATTGAAGGATGAGGGAAGAATCAGTGCAGGTCACTGTGTTATTATGGCTAGAGTATATTGCAATATACTAAATGAAACAGAGAAAAAGCAGAAGAAGCTATCAGTCTCCAAACCAGTTTGTTAGCTTCCTGAATGTATTTGTTCCTTTCTGACAGTAAAAAAGAACATTTCTGCCATCTAAACCATATTAAAATTTACTCTAGAGGCTGGGAAAAATTAAGACAATGTTTGCCTTCAAACTTATATCCTTTACTAGTTTAAAAGCTTCAGGTTTATAAATTACTAAAAATCATGGAATTTATTTATTTATTTATTTTATTATTTTAATTTGTATACCGCCCTTCTCCCATAGGACTCAGGGCGGTTCACAGCATATTAAAAACAAATAATAAACACAAAATACAAAAAATTACAAAATACAAAAATACAGAAAATAAACCCCGATAAAAGCCGAATTAAAACCAAATATTACAAGCTGTGTTTCCAATTAAAATA
>NW_015407366.1:0-2349 GCF_001527695.2 Protobothrops mucrosquamatus
TTAGAACTAAGGAGAAACTTCCTGACAGTTAGAACAATTAACCAGTGGAATAACCTGCCTCCAGAAGTGGTGAATGCTCCAACACTGGAAGTTTTTAAGAAGAGACTGGACAGCCGTTTGTCTGAAATGGTGTAGGGTTCCTGCCTGGGCAGGGGGTTGGACTCGATGACCTCCAAGGTCCCTTCCAACTTTATTATTAATTATTATTATTATTATTATTATTATTATTATTATTATTATTATTATTATTATTATTATTATTATTATTATTATTATTATTATTATTATTATTATTACCATGACCTGGATGACTGAGAATTTCCAAAGACATCTGTACAGTGATCTTACTACAGTCATCATATCATTGGGCTTTCTCAAGCCAATATAACCAAATGATCAAGAAGAATTCCCAAGTTCTAGTGGACGATCATTTAAATATGAACCAGCAGTGTGTGGCAGCAACCAAAAAAGTCAATAAAATCCTTGGTTGTGTACACAAAGCCAAATCACATGAAGTACTAGTACTGCTTTATAAAGCCTTAGTAAAGCCACACCTGGAATACTGCATCCAGTTTTGGTCAACACATTACAAAAAAAGATGTTCAGACTTGGAAAAAAAATGCAAATAAGAGCAACTAAAACGATTAAAGGCCTGGAGACTAAATGAATGTGGGAAAACACACTGCATAAAAATTATTGATTTTTTATTTTTATTTTATTTGTGCCTTCAAGTCAGTGTTGATGCCTGATGACTGCCTGCAACATCCTTACAATTTTCTTGGCAAGGTTTCAGAAGGGGTTTGCCATTAGAAGAAATTTTTGGCATTGTATTTTTAGAGAAAATGTTGTTATTGAAGGAAAGTGTTAAATTTGCAAAAGAGTTTATGAGAGGAGATAAAGAGAAAATGATAAGAACATAATTTGTGGGACATTATTTAAAGGGATTAAAGTTCAAGATTCTCAATATGTTTTTTTTTTTTTCCTGGTAGCTCTTAAGGGGATTTTTCTTGATTCAGTTTGAATGACAAGGCTTTAAAGTTTTGTTTACAGATATGAGATGATGGGGAAGAAGAGAGTTTTTTGTTGCATTTTTAGAGAAAATTATGTTATATAAAGGAAATGAATATTAAAGAGTTATATATTAACTCTTAATGGACTTTTGGTAATAAAGTTAATAATGAGGCTTTATTATTTGTTAATAAATAAACAAATGAGGTATCGGAGGAAGAGATTTTTGGTTGAAATATTAGAAAAGGTGATAAGTTACGGTATATATTTCTTCATAGTTTTAAAATGTAATAAACATTTTTTAAAAAAGGGAAAATAATTTGTCGTTGCCTGCTTCCTAGGGCTGAGAGAGAGTGACTGGCCCAAAGTCACCCAGTGGCTTTGTGTCTAAGGTAGCACTAGCATATATAGTCTCCTTGTTTTAGCCTGATGCATTAACCACTACACCAAAACTGGTATCTGCATCGATTTTAGACCTTTCTAAATGTATAGAACATGCATACCAAAATTCACACTTTTCAGAATTCTGGACTCAAAAAATGCAAATAAATGGTGTACATTATGTAATCATGCACATTTTAATGAAACACGTGGACTTTTTTTCCATTCTACTAAGGAAAAAAAATTGCATGCAAAAAATACACACAACAGAAAGCAAAACAAATGGGCAAAATGAGATAGTGACCCCCAAAAGAAAGAGATCTAATTTCCCATCCTTAATCAATTGAATCTCAAAAGCATTTAGAGATCTGTGAGCACCAGTTGTGCTACCAACCTGTCGCTCAGCCCATTCATTTGCCATTATGTCATCCATCAAAGCAGTCAAAATTGCTTCTATCCCAGACAGTCAATATTGTCCCAAACTACAAGGGATTGAAATGTTACCAAATCCATTTCACAGAGGAAATGTAGAGGTAGAAGAAAGAAAGAATCTATTCAGCATTCTCTGTATTGGTTAACGTTTTATTACTTCATGTATACACATTGGGCTTTTCATAACATTTACTGTACTGCAAATTTAGCTTTTATTTTCAGAATCAACATATAACTTTTTAATTTGCCTTTCTGGATCAGAATTCAAGTAATAACTAACCAGTAGGTAAATCGCTAAGGTATATAAACTTACATTCATTGAAATCCGTGGTATACTGTTGCCTATTGTTCTAGTTTCCATTTTTATTACTTAGGTTTTTGTAAAAATCTGTTTGAATTGATTTGCACATTGTATAGAGATATATTTATTGGACAACCTAAAAGTACAGTTAATCAATCAATGAAATGGTGATTCAATTCCATTTAGTTAGTGAATAGCTTTTGGTAGATTGTGCACAAATTCTGCAC
>NW_015407367.1:0-2349 GCF_001527695.2 Protobothrops mucrosquamatus
GGAGCCCCATGTAGAGAGCATTACAGTAGTCCAGGCGGGAGGTGACAAGAGCATGGGTGACTGTGCGCAAGGCATCCCGGTCCAGAAAAGGCCGCAACTGGTGCACCAGGCGTACCCGGTAAAACGCCCCCCTGGCCACAGCCGCCAACTGGTCGTCCAGTGTCAGCCGTGGGTCCAGGAGGACCCCCAAGTTGCGAACTCTCTCCGAGGGGGCCAGGGTTTCGCCCCCTATAGTCAGCGATGGAATCAGCTGACCATACCTGGGAGCCGGCAGCCACAACCACTCAGTCTTGGAAGGGTTGAGCCTGAGTCTGTTTCTCCCCATCCAGACCCGTACGGCCTCCAGACACCGGGCCATCACGTCAAGGGCATCAATTATTTGCTATATCTGCTTTATACCTTGCTGTAATGAATCTTGCTTTTATTTTTTAATCTGTGTTTGATTGCAAGTTGATTTGAGTAATGTAAATATTCATTTTCTCGGGCTTGCTAATGTACCATTTATTCAAATCTAACCAATAAATAGTTCCTAACATGGTTATGACATATGTATGATTATATTTTCCTAAAACATGAAATTGTATTTCCAAATAATTTCATTTATTGGTACCTTCCCCCCTCCTTATTTAGGCTCCTGGGTGTTATATAAACAAACAAAACAAAATCCCTCCCCCTCTGGGTTTTGATAAGGTAAGGTTTTGTACCATATCTACAATTTTTATTATACTTTTGCATGAGCCTTTGAAAAGTTATGACCCAAAGCAAGAGCAATAACAATATTTAGAGACATGAACAGAAGTCAGATGTCCGAACATTGTATTTTCTAGCTTGTAGCTTATTAATAAATATTCTTAAAATACTTTCCTTTAAATAAATTTGTTTAAAATATGTAAGTAGAATAGTTTTAATTTTAATGAATTGCTAAGTTTTATTTAGAACTCTGCTATTTGTGATTCACTGTTTGCAGAAGCCCATGCATTCCAGGAGACTTAGTAAATGAGGGCTTTTATCTCTTTACATCTTGTACCTGGTTTGTTCTGCTAATATACAGTAGCAGGAAATGGGGCAGAATAATGCCAAATTGTTCCAGGATGTTTCACAAATCTCCTTGCTTTTTGAATATTTCTCTGTTGTTTCCAGCTCAGTCTCAGACAAAAGAATTTATTACTGGTCTCCTAAAACAGCAAGAAAAGAGACCAGTAGAGGGCATAACACAATACCAATGAATTCTTAAGCACCAATAAATGGCTCATTAGCAAGCCCTAGAAGATGAATATTTACATTACTCAAATCAATTTGCAACCAAACACAGATTAGAACCATAAAACCAACACATTCATTACAGCAAAGTGTAAACCAGGTACAGCAAATAATTAATTAAATTGCTTAAGAATCACATTGAAAAGCAAGTCACTTGGATGGGCTTTGTGATCTGGCCCACAGGCCTGAGAAGCAGTGATTTTCCAAGCAATGATGCTCTAAAAGAGGGGTCTTCAAACTTGGTCCTTTTATGACTTGTGGACTTCAACTCCCAGAATTCCTCAGCCAGCGTGCCTTGAAGTCCACAAGTCATAAAAGGGCCACATTTGAAGACCCCTGCTCTAAAATCAGATACTGTGCATTGCAGTGCTACAATGGCTTCAAATAAATTAGCCAGCTGCAACTTCTTTTCACAATAGTCTGGTCCCTACTCACAAAATTGGCCATTGATTTCCACTTCTTCTTATTTAGTAGTCCCAAAGGTGCTTTTATCAAGAGGAAACTGGACTTTCTTGTTTTTCTTTGAAGATGTTTCACTTCTCATTCAAGAAGTTTCTTCAGCTTATTCAGTAAGTACACCAATCTGGTGGCCATGTCTTAAAGAAAAACATATTGCCCCTCCCAAAAAAAATAAAATGTTCTTCATTGTTCTTTCCCGCTTTTTTCCTTGACTTACAATAGTTCATTTAGTGACTATTTGGAAAAAAATGACTTATGTCCATTTTTCACATTTATGAACATTGCAGCATCCCCATGGTCACATCAAAATTCAAACGCTTGGCAACTGACTCATACTTATGATGGTTGCAGAGTCCTGAGATCATGTGATTCCCTTTTTAGACGTTCCGACAAGCAAAGTCAATGGGGAAGCCAGATTTACTTGACAACCATGTTACTAAGTTAACAACTGCAAAAATTCACTTAACTGTGACAAGAAAGGTTGTAAAATGCAAAAATCACTTAACAAGTGTCTCACTTAACAAAATTAATTTTGGACTCAATTATGGTTGTAAGTCAAGTACTACCTGTATTAACTAGAGCCTAGTTCCTTTTTTTATTTTAAAGCATTGGAAAGAAATTGTTTGGAAT
>NW_015407368.1:0-2348 GCF_001527695.2 Protobothrops mucrosquamatus
AGCTTCTGGCGGCCGTGGGGGGGCGGGGGGCGCAGCCTATTGTGCGGACGTGCCGCGTGGTCGCTGGGCTGGCTGCGAGGCGGCGGCATCCCTGCCCGAGCCGGCTCCGGGCTTTGCGACGCGCGTCTCGGCGCTTCCCGTGAAACGAGTCGGCTTTTCCCAGGCGGGGGCCGGCCCGGCCAGGCGCTCAGCTAGAACTCCTTTCGCCCAGCTGCAGGGTCGAAGCCTCCGGAGAAAAGCAGAAGGTGGAAGCCGCGCGGGGCGCTGCCCTGGTGCAGCAGCCATGAGCCCCCGTGGCCTGGGGCGAGGGAAGCTTCGGCCGGCCTCCGGTCTGCCCGGTTCCCCCGCTGAGAGGCCGGCGGCGACTGTGGCCGCCGCTGCTACTCTGGTTCAGAGGGGGCTCTGAGAGGCAGCCGGGCCCCTCCCTGCCTGCCGGCCATGGGCAACTCCGTCAGCAGGCCCAGCTGCCTGGGGGAGAAAAGCCCCAGGGCGGAAGACTTCCTGAAGGAGCCCTGTTCGGCCACCCGGAACAACGAGGAGGATCGCGCGGGGCCCCCCGAGAAGGCTTGCCTCAGCCCACGGGCGTTGGAGAATGGCTGGAACGTGGCCCTGGAGGGGGCTGGAAAGAACAGCCCCCTCCCCAAGCAAAACAATCTGGACGTTAAGCTGCAGAATTGCTCCCCCATCCAACCTCAGCCGGAGGGAGCCGTGGCCCCCTGGACCTCGCCCAAGAGCTTGGGGGCCGCCTGGGGCTGGAAGCCAAGCACCACCAGGGAGGTGACGGAGGTGACGGAGGTGACGGAGACGGTGGTGACCGAGATCGTGGAGGTGACCGAGTACCCCGGTGGGGACAAGACCGGAGAGGCCTCCGTGACCAGGACAGTGAAGGTGCTGGCTGACGTCAGAGGAGCCCTGGCCCAGGTCAATAGGCACCGTGCCCCCAACTTCACCCCTTCTGCCCACAGCCCTGGCACCGGGCAGGAGGCTGTGGGGCAGTGCTTTGCCCATGTCCTGTGCCCGCCCCTCCCCATTGGCAGCCAGACTGCTTGCAGCCAAGATAAGGTGGCTGTGGCTCTGGCACGGCTGGGGTGGCCACGGCTGCTAAGTGGCTCATTCGCTCAGAGAGGCCTCTGAAGCAGGGCAAGAAGCCCCTGGCAAGGGACCCCCAAGACCCAGGTGTCTGCTCTCCCTTCCGGGAAGATGGGGGCTGGATTGCAAGCAGGCCGGCAGGCTGCTGAAGGTGACCCCCTCCCCTGGCCAAGCTGCTGCCCTGCCTCCTCTCGCTCCAGCAAGAGGGCCGCAAGAGCCCCCCCCCCAAAGCAGAGGGAGAGTTTGACTTTGGGAGCAGAGAAGCGGGCCAGGGTGTCCGTGGGTCAGACTTCATGGAGATGGCTGGTGCCTTCCGGGCTGAGTAGGGGCCTCTTGCTAACCTGTGTGGAAGGAGGTCTGGGATGCCTCTTCTTCCTCTGGCGGGGTTGGCTGTGCCAACTGCTACCAGGTGGGGAGCTGGCCTGGGGGACAGGTAAGGTGGTTCCAGAAGGAGGTTGCTGTCCACCTTGGTGCTGGTCCTGAAGTGTCTGTGTGTCTGTGTGTAGTCAGCCCTTGGGTGCATTGTGGGGGTCCAGCCACTACTGCCTCTTTGCCTCCCCCTCCCTTCTGCCATGTGCTTCGGAGTTAGGACCCTGGAGTGGTCCCTCATTCACCGTCAGTGGCACTTGCGGGAATCGTGTCCGTGGCCATGTTTGGACCACTGGCTGGTCAGGAGAGGAGAGGGTAGCCCTAAATAACCCCGGCGTGGCTTGTGGGCTCCAACCAGCCCCTCAGCTCTGACGGGAGAACCAGACACCATCCCCAACCACCTTAAGGTGTTCTGCAAAGAGCCAGGGATCGCATTCACGTGACACGTTTAACCTGCCCAGGTAAGGCCTCGGTGGCCATCTTTGCCCCAGGCCCCACACTGGCAAACCCGGAGAGGGGAGAAGCCCGACAAGTGGTTGGAGCAGGTGGGGCTGAGGAGTAGAAGCCGCCTTCCCCTGAGGGGATGCTGCTGGGAATCAAAAGGATTGTAAGAGGCCGGCCAGCACCAGTGCAACACACACACACACACACAAACCCCGGCATCCCAAGATGCATTGAGGAGACGCTGGAAGCCTCCTTTGGAGGAGCTCTGCTGAGTGAGGCCCCTTCCCCCTGCAGGCAGCTGCCCTCCCAGGAGGCACGCAGAGCGCTGGGCTGACCCCGGAGGCCGCAGGGAAGCTGGGTGCCTGGGTCAGGGAAGTGGAGGACCTCATGGGCCACCAGAGACCACCTTCAGGGGAAGCCAAGGTCGTGAAGGCACAGCTGCAGGA
>NW_015407369.1:0-2348 GCF_001527695.2 Protobothrops mucrosquamatus
TGAATGAATCTGTTTCTTTGGAATCACGTGTTCCTTAAGGATATGATCAGGGCTGATAACCTTGGGAGTCTCACTGTTTTGCCAAGTAGAGAAAAGATCCTCCCTCCACTGGTGTCTGCATAGTACAGTTGTTTTTGAAGGACAATAGCTAACAGCTCTTCCAAGTGTTTGGAATGTAAGTTTTATATGCGCATCTGCTAAAGGAGAGGACAGTTTCCTCACAGTTGAAAAGTCTAGTGCTGGGGGACACATTATAGTGTAAAGGGTGCAAAAATGTTCATGGATCCCCTTAGTGCCTGTCAGGTTCTGTGCCCCACTGATTTTATTTTAAAAAAAAATTAAATCCTTTCATTAAAATTGGCAAACTGGTAAAACTACTAGTCTTCAGAATCATCTTTATTTACAAAAACAATGTACACATTTTTAGCACATGTAAGAAAGTATAGGCATCCATGTGGTTTATACTAATGCTAAGTAGAACATCACGAGATTAACCTAAAAAAATGAAACATTCTAGGCCACGTATGTTGCTATGCTATGTTTGGCCTGCCAGCCTAGAAAAAGGACAAGGTTAGAATGATCCATTCTATAAAAAGGAAGTTGGAGGAGAAGGGAAAGATCATTACAATAAATGAGTGCTTATATCCCAATGGAAGCCAATTTTTGAATGGGCAAACTTGCTATTAACTCATTTAATTATTTAACTATTAACTGAGTTATTAACAAGCTGCCAAAATTTCGGAAATGTACATGACTTTCAAAAAAGTCAAGGACCACCACCTTAGAGTTAGGAATATTGAATGAGTACTGTTGTAACTCTAATATAGCCAGTATGCTTGCTAGGTTTACATAGTTGGTTATAATTTTATCCTCATAAAGACACCCTCAGTTTTAAGTGCTCTCTCCTTGAAAATCATCTCTGTTATCCATTCTGTCTTGGATTTCCCACTGACTTGAGAACAGGGAGCGTGAAGAAAAATGTTCCTTTTTGAAAGACTATCAGGCTAGATTGGAAGAAGCTCTTTCGAAAAGTAAATCTGCATTTCCCTTAGTTTATCTAGAGCTGTTCCTGTTTTCCTATTGTTTCCTGTGGTAAAATCAGATATCTTTTCATATCTGAATAGATGCATTCAGGGAGAGAACATGTGTTTATGTAACACACTTCCTGTCCTGCTGTTGCTGTTTTGCATGCTTCAAAAGCAGTCTCAGGATATGTCTTTTCCAGTTCTTCCAGCAAGTCTTTCATTTGGAGTCCTTGAATCATTCACAATAATAAATAACTCCATCAATCTTGGAGCCACTTGGAATAACTGGACTAAAGTCTTGTATTTTTCTTTCTATACAAGGGGTGCAGAAAATCTACCATTGTGACAAATGATTAATAGGGATGGACAAAACCCCAGCTATTGAGAAAAGTCAAGACTCGGAGTAAGGAATATTACCGAAATGTTATTATTCTCAAACTAAATCATTTAGGACCAGATACTCCAGAAGACTTCCTATAACAGAGCTTCCTCAACTTTTGTCATTGCATCTTCCTTTAATATAATCTTAATGTAATCTTAATCTTCTCCACACCTTCCTGGATTCTCTCTGTACATCCCTAGGAGTTATCTCACCTATAAGCTGTATGTAGTTGCCTGAGCTTCAGGATGACATATGACATTTACTTATTCTGCATTCTACTTCTTTGCATAATGTGTCTGAACAACCCTGCTGGTAAATTGTGAGTTGTTCTATCTAGAGAAGGCTATAATGCTAGGAAAGATGGAAGGAAAGAGAAGAAGACATTTGGATTGGACGGATGGTGATTAGAGTTACAGTGGCAATGAGTTCACTGTTGGGATCCCTGAAAGGAGAGGATAGGGAGAGATCATCATGGAGAAAATTCATCTATACATCTCTAGAAATTGAAAATGACTTGATGGCACATAATCAACCAGTCAGTCAATCATCTATTATTTTCTTGGTTATTGGTGGTATTTTTATGAGTCTTTTCCAGCAACAAAAATGTCAGTATTCTTTCTATCCTATTTTTGCTTCCATAAAGGAAGCATAGATTTGTCACAGACAAAACCATTTTCTCCATGATTCTGATCTTTGTACTTCTAGACACATTATTATTATTATTATTATTTATTATTTATTAAATTTATATCCCGCCCTTCTCCTTGCGGACTCAGGGCGGCTGACAATCAATTAAAAATACACCAATAACAATTACAAAATTAAAATTAGTTAAAAAGAAATATTTAAATGTTGTCTAATTAAAATATGATTAAAACCCCTCTAAAAATTGCCCTAGGCCAGTCCCGCTTGTTGGAATAGCCATGTCTTAAGGGCGCGGC
>NW_015407370.1:0-2348 GCF_001527695.2 Protobothrops mucrosquamatus
GATAATGCAATAGTTGGCACTTTGCTATTTCTAACTGTCCTTTCATTATTATATGTTAATCCTTTACAAATCCTTTTAGCTCAGCAGGGAAAAAATAGCAGGAGAATCAGGTCAGAGAATTTTAATGTCTTTTTCTTCTAGAACAGGTGTAATAAAGATTTGACTAGTCTCTGAAATATTAGAATTGATCAGATGTATAGTCAAATTGATGGAAGTGGACAAATTCTGAAAGTGATTGTTATGTTTTATGCTAACTAGCTCTAAAGCACCAGATATGCAATAATCATTTAGATTTCCAACGTGTTTATCTTAGTGCCTAAATAGCAGTCATTGTACTGAATTCAAGAAAATAGCTAGAATTAATTATTTTCTTTGAAGATTCTTTTGAAGTTAATCTACCTAAAATGCCTCTAAGTGCAAAAATTTTTATATAGTTTAATCAGATATTTAAATAGTAGAATTAAATTGTAAATTAATTTCTCTCCTTTTTCTCTATAGGGATCTCCTCCATTGGCATAGCTGCTGCTTATTATAGTGAAGGTAAATTCACCAGAAAAGTTTAGTTACTTGTTAATATCTTTAAAAAACACACTCATATTTCTCTTTAAATTTATGTAAATTTTTTAAATTTATTAAATTTATTATGTTCTGATTTGTGTTGTGCTCAAGAGGAATTACTTTCAGTTCTGAACTCTATAGTGTATACATTTCCATTTTTTCTAGACACCTCATAAGGAAGAGAGGAAGTGTGAAAATGTTAAAAAATATTGGTTTAATGAACATCCTCCCCCATTATGCAGAATGACTATTTTTCTAATAAAAATGTAAGAGGCAAAATGGCCAATTTTTCCTTAATGTAAGAGCAAGTGATGATGGTGTCTTTGCCTTCCTCTTCTTACATGGCAGCTCATGGTACTTGCTTCAATAGGCTCTGCACAACAATTTCTCCATTGTTTTCTATTAGTTTGGTGTCTTGCCAGTTTAAAACATTATTACCAGTTGGCATGTATCAGCTTCTATCATTACAGTCCTTTATAAGGGCACATTTATCCTCCCCATTTTTGTATTACTTTTAGTGGGCTGCTGAAAGCATTTGTAATTGTTTTTAATACTAGCTGGTCTTAAATTAGCCTTTACTCTTATTCCTTCTCCTTTTAGTTGAATGTGATTCTTAATTTTATCTTCAGCCACATTTTAATGCCTACAAATAATTTAAATGCAGTATAAACTAGAAATGTATTCATAATTTGAAATATTATTTTGTCATTCAGATAGCCTGGGTTGGAAACTTTTTTATCTTGTTGGCTGTCTCTTTGTAGCTGTACAAAACCTGGAGGAGTGGGAAGTAAGTACTGTAATATCTTACAAAAAAAGTTAGTTTTATTGGCCAGATAGTAAATTGGGGAAAGACAAAATATTCAGTAATGGAATGCGTTGAATCCAGAATAGATTGTTCGGAAACTTGTCTGATCAAAAAGTAATTCTGGCTTTGGAAAAAGGCATTTCAGTTGCTCTGGAAGTGATTCAACAAATTATAGTCAGAAAGGCTTTTAAGAAATAGTTCATTCCAAAATTGGAACAATCCAGTTTGAGATTCAGACTGAGATTTGAGATTTTTCTGAAAATGAGAGATAAAGAGTTTGATGGGAAATGTGAGATTCTGTACATTTTACTTTTTAAGGAGGATCTGAGACTAAATTTATTTAGTTTGGAGTAATAGTCATTATATATTGACTATTTTAATTATTGACATTATTATAGAAAAGAATGTTTATACTTGTTCGACAACTGTGATTATTTTCCTCACATCCAATAAATGGCTTCGTAAGGTGCTTTATTTATTTATTTCCCACAGGAAGCTATATTTGAGAAAGATGCAGGAAAGGTTTACTTAAAGTCATTCAGCCTTTACAAAAAGCTTCTGACCTTTTCAAGAGCTGGCCACGAACAAGGTAAAGCAACAAGTGAGTTGAAAATTGAAAGTGTTTTTCTTAGTATGGTGCATGTTGTATAGAAAGTAAGATATTTATTTGATCCTGACATACGTACATACTGTAGTAAAATAAAAACTGTTTCAAACAGAGTTGAACTAGGGGGCTTACAAGGATAGTGCCTTCTAGGATGTTTCTTCTATATTCTTATCTAGCTGATGTAGCGCTACCTCTTTAGAGGCCGCCAATGCCCAGGCCCTCCCAGCCACAACCCCCCTTTGTCCAGCCTTGCGGTAATGTTCTTTAGAGATCGGTGAGATGTCTTACAACCGGAACTCATGCAGCATTGATGGGTGGCAGGCTCTTCTTGTTGAAGCAGGACTTTCAGGCACGAACTTAACCGGTCACAATGGTTGA
>NW_015407371.1:0-2348 GCF_001527695.2 Protobothrops mucrosquamatus
TCTCTCTCTCTCTCTCTCTCTCTCTCTCTCTCTCTCTCTCTCTCTCTCTCTCTCTCTCTCTCTCTCACCATCCCACCTGTATAACAAAGAGAGAATGAATATGCAGCAAACAAAAGAGACAAGGGGAAAAATGCCCCCCTTTGAGAGATTCAATTTAAGTTGCACCCTGACTGCAAAGGGGCACGTTATTTCAATAGAAATTTCAATCGAAAGAATAGTACAGTATAGACTCAGAAGTACATGTTCCTATTTGTATCTAGATTTCTTCCCTTTCATCTATCCTTTATCCCTTTGTATCTATCCAAACAAATCCATTTTTTTCACAGTGGCCAATAGGCTTCCTCAAAATATTCTGAGAAATAGTTTCATCATTTGTTTCCTCATCTGTTTTCTACTTCTATGTTGTCATATCAAAATAAGCCTCCTTGCCACTAATAGCTATCCACCAAGACAAGACAATCCATCAAAGCAACTGGAAATGATTCCTTTTCTGCTATACAGTAGTCCTCAACTTACAACTTACAAGTTTGCTTAGTAACCATTCGAAATTACAACGGCACTGAAAAAGCTGACTTATGACCATATTTCACACAACCGTTGCAGCATCTCTATGGTCACGTAATTTACATTTGGATGCTTGACAACTGACTCACATTTATAATGGTTGCAGTGTCCCAGGGTCATGTGATCCCCTTTTGTGACTTTCTGACAAGCAAAGTCAACGAGGAACCCAGATTCACTTAACTATTTTACTAATTTAACAGCTGCAGTGATTCACTTAACAAATCTGGCAAAAAAAAATGGGGGAAAACTGGCTTAACAAATTTTTCACTTAGCATATAAACTTTGGGCTCAATTGTGGTTGTAAATCAAGGTCAACCTATATGAGATAGAGAGCAGCAAAATAAAATAATAAACACAGATCAGTATGTAAGTGCTTTGTTGGATTGCACCTCTAGCCAATCTAGTCCAGGAGTCTGTTCTCAGTGGTCAACCAACGGCCCAAGGAAGCCCAGTAGTCTTCCAGGAGATGGCTTTCAAATGGTGCACACCCCACTCCAGCTGCAGGCATGATCTCTAGTATCACGTGTATATTTAAAGTTTGATGCATAATATATGACTACAATGGCTATACTAAGCAGGCAATGTATTTATATAAAGGAATGCAAATTGCTTGTTATTTCATATGTTGGCTTTTACACATGCTTACTCTGGCATTCTTTGAATAAATAGTATAGGAGGAAATGTCATTTTAAAAAAATCTCCTGTTCCCTTTTTTTCTTTCTTATTCTCAGCTTTATCAGATATGCCTGTGTGCCTACTGTTCCCCGGGACAAAAAACTGGAATGGTGCCAGCAGTCTGGCTGAATCATGAAGTATGTTCCTAACACTGCTTAATTTAAAATTTAAAATTACACCACTTGATGCTGGAGAAATTATAGGTTGGGGATGAAAGATTCTGGAATTTTTAATAAGTTTGAGAAAAAGGAAAAATGTACATCACTAGGAGTACATAAACAGATAATTTCCTTGTAGTGGCGAGATCAATTGAGTAATTTAATTATTGTGACTCTTGTTCTCTTTAGAAAAACAACTGTGCAAGTTCAAACAGACGTGCTTAATCTAAATCAACAAACACTATAATACTACTTGGTATCTGAGGATGTTTCAGCTTTGATAGACTTTTATCAAGACATTCTAGAAGAAGCAATGTGCACTTTCTCTTTTATTTACATCTGCTTTCTTGTGGTTTTCATTGTTACTCTTTTTTAAAAATATACCTTTACTGAAGAGTTTATACTAAAAGATAATACAAACTGAAATCTGAAAAGAGAAGGCTGAAAAAGAAATAAAAATAGAAAAAGAATATTTTAAGATTTAAATAAATATTCCTGATTTAATTAATTAATTAATTAATTAATCAATCCTGATCTTCCTTGTAAGGTAGAGGCAGATTTAACATTTCTCCACCCCTTATAAGATTACATATATAATTCACTTCTCTTATTCATTCAACAAATCCAAAATTTGTTATTCATGTCCAAGTATTGGCAAAAAAGTCCATAAAATTCCAGAAGTTGATAGAAGTATTTCTTATATTAACCTGATCAAACAAAGCAATTTTATAATATTTTCCTTTGCTTGTGATTATCTTGATTTTTAACTCATCAATTTGCTGAATCTCATTCAAACTTCCTTGTGTCTCAAAGATTTCTTCAGGGCGAGGCTTTAAAAATCATCTTTTGTAAATTGAATGTTAAATGTTTGCCCAAGTCATTTTTCATATCTTGGCTTATTATTTGTATTTCCACTTTGGTGGTCATCTCTTTTATAATCCACAATTTCTT
>NW_015407372.1:0-2348 GCF_001527695.2 Protobothrops mucrosquamatus
TTGCTTCTCTCCTTGATTAGTTTCCACCCGTTGCTTCTTGTCCTGCCTTCAGGCGCCTTGGAGAATAGCTTGACTCCCTCTTCTTTGGGGCAGCCCCTGAGATATTGGAACACTGCTATCATGTCCCCCCTCGTCCTTCTCTTCGTTAAAGTAGACATACCCAATTCCAGCAACCGTTCCTCATACACACAGATACACAGACACACACACACACACACACACAAACTGGAAGAATGTAACTAGAAACCCAATGAAGAGTTTTCTACCTGGTCCCACTTGTCTCCTGGCATACAAGCCAAGTTCAAGTTTCTTGTGTTGTCCTACATGGACCAGGATCTGAATTCCTGTGGGACAACTTCCTTTTGAATAACCAGTGGAAATATCCTCCTGATGATGTTACATTTGTTGAGATGCACCAAGCTGGAAGAGAACATGCTTCATCCCAGTGTGAAGTCCTTGGTGAAGTTCTTGAAGTCCTGAGAAGATTTGATGGGGGCAACGTCATAAGCCTTTCATGTAGGCAATGAATGTTGTCAACATGCACAGCCACAAGTGAGTTACTCTTAGGCGGACTGTCTGAGGCCATTGGGGTTGAGCCTGATCAGCTCCTTGGTGCTTCAAAGCCCAAGTGATCTGCAAGGTTGCCTTCCATGAGCTCCTTCAAGTAGAAGCATCAAAAGATGCTTTCCACTAGTGGTGGGCAAGGAGCACATCTTCATGTGCCCTTAGAGCAGGGATGTCCAACCTTGTCCACTTTAAGACTTGTGGACTTCAACTCCACAAGTCTTAAAGCATGGATGGCTGGGGAATTCTGGGAGTTGAAGTCCGCACATCTTAAAGTAGGCAAGGTTGGACATCCCGCCTTAGAGTGTCCATCAACCCTTGCAAAAAAAAGAGGAAAATGACACTTTTTTTTTGTTGCTGGTGGTAGATTTTCCCTGAAGTCTCTCCTGATGCTTTCAGTCATTTACCAGCAGCCATCATCAACTTTTCCAGAGTTATTCCTGAACAAATTGGACTTTAGTTCCCAGAATTCCATGCAACAATTGTAGCAAGTCAGATTTTGGGGGGACATGAAGAAAGATTGACTCCTAGACTATCTTATCTGTCTTTCAAAGTGATCCAGTTCCCATTGGGTTATTCCATACGATTTAACCAACTTGTGTTTCGGCTGCTTCTGACAAAAAAAAAAAATCATTTTCAATCAGGACCAGATATTCTTCCTCACGCTCTACCAATACAGCTGTTAAAAAGGGCTAAATCTCAGTAATATTCAGTTTGCATTTTGCAGACGTTATTACTTCTCTGGCTGAAATCCAAGAATTAAAATGTACTTAAGCAGTGTTGTTAAGTACCCTGACAGCCACTGTGCAAACATATTTCAATTGCAAGCCCCCTAAAATGATTATTAAAATGGTAAAAGCTGCCGCTAAGTGCAAAAATCCCATCAACCCAAATTGATCTGTCACCTTTAGAAAGACTCAAGGAGAGAACTGCAGTTCTCTGTGTAAGGAAAACGTCCCAAACTCTCATCTGAATTTCTGAACAGATGTAGCTATCCTGAATTGCTGGGCTGCGTGTACCGATCGTGTTCAATTCCTCCGTAATTTCTTTTCTTTCTTTTTTTTTAAAAAAAACCACACCAAATGCATGTATTACCTCTTCAACTTTCAGTTTGTGAATAGCTACAATGTGTTATGATTAGAATAATGTCCCCCGTCTTGGTCGCCCTCCAGATGGACAATAGCTCGTCCATTTGTTATGTTGAATGCATGCTTAGCAAGTCCACGTTTAGTATGTTGTTGTTGTTGTTGTTCATCCATCGATTTTCGATGAAGACCTTGACATCTTGTGGATTGTGGGCCATCAACGGTGTGTCCGTAGATGGCTGATGAGACCGATGTTAGCACGGAATGTTCTGCCACATACTGAACAGAGAAATGTGGACACTATTGCTTCAGCATTTGCAGCTCTGGCTTTACGGAGTGCTCGCTTCTCTTGTGCCAAGATTGTCCTCCTGTGTTCATATGTCTGGCACCCCTGGTAAACCAGGGTACGCCATGTCGGTCGATCATGCGCCAAAAATTCCCAAGAGATGGTGTCCATATCCAGGGACTTGAGAGATGCTTTCAGCGTGTCTTTGTATCGTTTCTTTTGTCCCCCGTGCGATCGCTTTCCTTGAGACAGCTCACCATAGAAGAGCTGTTTAGGGATGCGATGGTCTGGCATCCTTACAACGTGGCCTGCCCAGCGCATCTGGGCTTTCATCAACAGAGTGTAAACTGATGGTAGGCCTGCTCTGGAGAGGACATCTGTATCTGGTATCTTATCCTGCCACCGGATCCTCA
>NW_015407373.1:0-2347 GCF_001527695.2 Protobothrops mucrosquamatus
AAATTATACATGTCTCATGTTAAGAGTATATTAGCTAAACTTGAGGTGAGGCAGAACAGAAAGCTTAATTGAGTCAAGGTTGATAAGGCATTATCTAGCTTTCTAAATTCAGAACAAGCCTAGACTTGGAGAAAGTCAATTTCCTTCTTTACCCAAGGTTCAAATAAAATCCCGACCCAATACATGTATCTGTGTCATTCGCTGAGAAAAATTTTAACAGACAAACTTCCTACTAGAAACTGTCAACAAATATGTTTAAATTGATTTGATTCTGTTTATGTACCACAAATTTACTAAGGGCAGCAATGTGTCAGACCCCTGGGTTATCCTACCACACAAAAAAACATGCTAAATGCTAAAAATTAAGCATGAATATAAGAAACTGATAGTCTTTTAAAATGCCTCCTATAAAGTTAAAATATGGTCAGATCTGGAAGTTTCAGTGAAAGGAACAAATTAAGATTTCTAAAAAACCGATTTATTGAAGGAACATAGATTTTCAATTTGAGATTCCCGTTACAGACTCAGTTTGGGAAGATTTAATCTCATAAGGCACCTGGAAGTTTTCTACTCCCAGAACTCTTTAAGACTCATATTGATTTGTAGGTCCCTCTGTTAGCTGGCTGTTTACCCATATAAATAATACAGGTTGTATTCCATTCGGATGGGAAGTCACCATTATAGTTTCCCTGTATAAAAAGAGACAAAGGTGACCCCAAAACATAGAATGATAACCCTTATTGGAATTGTGGATAAAATGTATGTGAAACTCCTGTTAAGCAAAATACCGTAGAAGTTTGGGTAATGGGAAAAAAATCTTTAGAGGGAGGTTCCCTGAGGATGGGCTCCACCATGAGTCTGAAAGCTCGGAAGACTAAACTTCTGGTCCCAGTGACCGACCCAGATTGGATCTTGCAACATTATCCTGGGACAGATATATTTGCCTTCATTCAGGGAAAAAATATCTTGGTAGAGGAACAGGCTGAATTCGGACCAGAGCACTCCAGAATACATAGTTTTACTTTATATACTCTTTAACAATTAACAAATCGCAAGAAACTGTTTACCATATTTATACAACTTTTGATTCCATAAATACAAATATTCTGTGGATGAAATTTGGCCAGCTTAAATATGGAACTCAGACTCTTATTTTTGGTTAAGGCTCTACCGAAATAGCCATTTGAAAGATTGCACAGGTGTAAATCTTCTTTAGCGAAGAGTATACCCACCCATTAATTGTGTCAGACAGGGTTGTATCCTAGCCCCAATACTTTTTAATTTCTGTGTCAATGATTTACCTGTATGCTATAAAACACTCATACCAAAGATCCATGATAAATTTATTAATATCCTTTTATGTGCTGATGACATGGTTGTAATGGCACATTCCCGAATCCATCTCAGAAGACTGCTACAAAAGCTAAATATCTACTGTGCTCTTAATTCTTTAAGCAGCAATAAAACCAAATTAAAAGTGATGGTAGCAGAAAAAGTGTGAAATATAGCTGGAAGATAAATGGGGAGTCTGTGGAACAAGGGAATTATTTTACCTACTTAGTGATTTTACCAGCATTGGGTCACAGTTAAATTGTTTTTTAAAAACTTTGGGAAGAATTGGGATAAATACTAAAAGATTATACAAATTATTTAATTACATTATCCATGTACTTTTATACTGAAAGTATTAAGGGCAAAAATAATCCCAATGACCAATGTGCAGAATTGTGGGGCCTTAATAAAGCTACCCCACTTGAACAAGTTCAGGTCCATTTTTTTAAGATGTGTACTGGGAACTGACAAGACACTGCACTTTGAGTGGAAACAGATATCCATTTCTTACATAGCCACTTGATAATTAAACTTTTCAAATACTAGCAGAGGATCCATTCAATGGACTCTGAGAGACTTCCCAAAATATGCTTAACAGAACAGATAAGTAAGGCCCAGGTCAACTCCTGAGTCAGCCAACTTTCCAGTTATTTCATAACACACGATATCTACTCTCAAGGCAGGGAAGTTTTTAAACAGCCTTAGATACTATTATTCCAATCTACATGGAAATATTGGCTAAAAATAATAGGTTGGTTGGCCATGAATAAAACTATTTTTCAACCTGAAAAATACCTATCATTGGGTCTGTAGCGTGGACTGCCCGAGAGTGCTTGCAGGAGCTTGACTGGGAAGGAAAAGATTGGGACAGCTGCAGTTGGCTTTGGGTGTGGCTGGCGTGAGTGGAAGGAGGAAGGATAGAAAAGGAAAGGAAAGGAGAAGGCCGGGGTGGTTGGAGTTGAGAAGAGAAGGTCTGGAAGTTTATTTTATTTTTCTATCAAGGGTGTTTTAAATA
>NW_015407374.1:0-2347 GCF_001527695.2 Protobothrops mucrosquamatus
TCTGTTCTCTCCTCATTCAAGGAGCTTAGTCTCACTCACTCACTCACTCGCGGCTAAGATGATGAAAGCTCACTCAACTTCACTTAGTTTCATTTAAGAGGCAGGGGTAAGGAGGTAAACCCCCTTCCTGCTTGCTTGACGCTATTGGATAGCTTGCTTGCTTGCTTGCTTGCTTGCTTGCTTGCTTGCTTGCTTGCTTGCTTGCTTCCTTCCTTCCTTCCTCTCTCTCATCTCTTTCCTTCTTTCATGCTTATCCTATCCCTTTTCCTCCTCTTTCCCAGCAATAGCACTTCTGCTAGTAGCCACACTGAAGAAAACAAACTAGCCAAGCCTGGCTGTGTTTTCCCTCTGCATGGAACTCTCTGCCCCACACTTTTTCTCCAGAGCACACTTTGATTGTGCCAGGAGGGCTCCTCACAGTGGCTCAGGGCTGAGATGCTGGAAGGGGAGTCTGAGACTGCTGGAAGTGAAGCGGGGGGGGGAGGGGAAAGATGAAGGGCTGAATGGTAGAGGAGACCATCCAGAAACCAGAGGAGAAGAACCCCCCTACTTTGGCCTGAAATAGTCAAGGAGTACCTAGTTCAGTGGTGGCGAACCTATGGCATGCGTGCCAGAGGCAGCACTCAGAGCCCTCTCTGTGGGCACACGGGCCATACCCCGGAGATGGCAACCGTCCCTCTTCAACCAGCCCCCTGCTAACTTGCCAAGGTCCCACATGGCCGGATGCATCCCAGCACCCATGCGCTCACTGGCCTCTGTGTGCAGGGCCCAATGGTGTCAGGCAGCAGCTGCCCCGGCACCTGCCTCACCTTGCCCTGTGACAATGGCACCCCCTCCCTGCCTCACCTTGCCTCACCTCACCCTGCAGGACGAGCCTCCTGCCCACTGTCCCACCTGCCAGAAACTCCCCTGTATCTCCCCCAACCCTGCCCGGCCCCCACAGGCATCCCTCCCCACGAGCAACATTGAGGTGATCACGGCCACACCCATCCAATCTGCCATGACCACCACAGCCACGCCCACCCAGTGGCCCACGCCCACCTGGCACCCGGCGATAAATAAGTTGCAGTTTGGGCACTCTGTCTCTAAAAGGTTCGCCATCACTGACCTAGTTGACTGCCTCTGATAGAATTGGCGGCAAAATGCATCCACTCTTTGCAGCTGTCTCTGGATGCTCTTGGCTTCAGGAAAAACACTCTTTTAACAGCATCCCAGCTAAAGGCCAAGGGTGATTTAAGGTTGCCCTGCTCAGAAGATGAGGACAAGATCAAGGCAATGTCACAGGGGTCTATCAGGGAAAAAAAAAACAATGTCAAGGCATGTCTGTGCTGTGGTAATTTGCAAAAAGGGAAAGGCGCTTAGCCATACGCTCATGCTAAAAGCCTGACCCTCATCAGATCATACAGTATTGATAGGTCAACTGTACTGGCTTTCTAGCCTAAAAGCAAAGCTTTTTAATGACTAAGAGAGACCATCAGAGCTGAGGTAGAGATCAGACAGCTGGGAAGGGAAATAAGAGAAATTGCTTAGGGCTGGGCCTCTGCTTTACTATCATGCAATCCCAATCTAAAGATCGCTGACTGGAAAAAAGATTCTGTCCATCACTCCAAAGTGTCCTTTCTTGGTAAATTTCAGCCTTGGCTTCCAACAATGAATCTGTGTCCCTGAAATAAAGATAGGAAGAGACAAGGGCCATTGCTAGACGCAAGGATCATCCAAATGCAAGTTGGAACCTTGGCCTGGTAGCTGACCTTCACAGCAACCACCAGTCTTAGGTCTGAGTACGGAAAATCCAGCTGCAATAACGGTGCCTCACTTCACTATCCTCTGCATCGGGCATCTGGATGGTGTTTCTGGAATTGCAGGAGAGCAGGATGAGGCTGCCAAAATTGTGGCATGAAGAGAAGAAAAAGAAACTGGCTGGGGATGGGACTAAAATCGGAGTTGCCAAGCCATTCTAGCGATGCTGAAAACGACTAATGAAGAAAGAGTCGCCTTGGCTGGTCTTCAGCAAGAAAAACAGCTGCAACTGACTTTCTACTCTCTCTCCCTGCACTGCATCCACCCTGCTGTGTCTTGGTCTCAGGAGTGAGTTTATTTGGAAAATGTAAAAATACAAATGCCTATGAACAGGCTGTGTCTGAGATTAATCTGGATGGGGAGAAACAGACTCAGGCTCAACCCTTCCAAGACTGAGTGGTTGTGGCTGCCGGCTCCCAGGTATGGTCAGCTGATTCCATCGCTGACTATAGGGGGCGAAACCCTGGCCCCCTCGGAGAGGGTTCGCAACTTGGGGGTCCTCCTGGACCCACGGCTGACACTGGACGACCAGTTGGCGGCTGTGGCC
>NW_015407375.1:0-2347 GCF_001527695.2 Protobothrops mucrosquamatus
GGAGGACAATCTTGGCACAAGAGAAGCGAGCACTCTGTAAAGCCAGAGCTGCAAATGCTGAAGCAACAGTGTCCACATTTCTCTGTTCAGTATGTGGCAGAACATTCCGTGCTAACATCGGTCTAATCAGCCATCTACGGACACACCGTTGATGGCCCACAATCCACAAGATGTCAAGGTCTTCATCGAAATCGATGGATGAACAACAAACAATTTTACTGACTTATCACTGACTTAAAATACAGAAATGATCTCTTCTTCCCAGATCTCATCTGTTATCTATAAACATTTTTTTAAAAAAAACTTGTCATTTCAGTCCTGTAAAGTCCATTAAGGATTATCAGAGATAAAAGGATATCTACTTTAACCTTGATAAAGGGATAAACTTCATATTCCTTTGTTTTACTTTTAACAATCTTGATCTTTAATTTTTTCAAATAATATCCTAAAACTTGATTTCTTTTCATTTTTTTTCTTTGTTCATTCTCACAAAATTCTTCAAACCTTTATCAAACCTCTTTTGTAAATACAATATGGGAAGGTTATGCAGATCATTCTTTTAACTTGTTATTTGTATATCCCTTTGTATGTCCAATGTAATGCCTTTTTGCATATCATTCTTATAGTTTGTCATTTTGAAATCCAACTGATTGGATCACTTATGGGTGATCTTCACTCCTTGTCTAAAGATGAATTATAAAAACCTGGTCTACTTGGTCTATTTTTCCATGTTTATCTTCAGTTTGCCATTTCTTCCCCAGAAGCCCACCCTTTGGTGGTTCTTATCTTCACAATGGAATAAATAGCCATTCAAGCATACAAGAGGTCCCTGGTAACATGATCAGTGCTAGTAAGGAGTGCTGTTTGCTGTCGGTTTATATTCTGGTATCTTGCCTGTCTGGGTGGGTGGGGGCGGTCTTAGGGATTCTTTGGACTGTTTACTAATGGCCCTATGGCAGTCTCTTGATTCAAGCATACAACACATGTAAGCACCTATCACATCTATCTATCATCTGTCTATCTATCATCTATCTACAATCTATCTATTGCTATCTATTTATAATTTACTATCATCCATCTATCTATCTATTCTATCTATCCAACCATCATCATCATTATCTGTCTGCCTGCCTGCCTGTCTGTCTGTCTGTCTGTCTATCATCTATCTATCTATCTATCTATCTATCTATCTATCTATCTATCTATCTATCTATCTATCTATCTATCTATCTATCTATCTATCTATCTATCTAGGTTGAGACTCTAGAAAGAGTACAGAGAAGAGCAACAAAGATGATTAGGGGACTGGAGGCTAAAACATATAAAGAACAGTTGCTGGAAGTGGGCTGCCATATAGAAGAGGGAGTCAAGCTATTCTCCAAAGCACCTGAATGCGAGACAAGAAGCAACAGATAGAAACTAACCAAATAGAGAAGCAACCTAGAACTAAGGAGAAAATTTCTGAGAGTTAGAACAATTAATTAGTGGAACAACCTGCCTCCAGAAGATGTGATTGCTCCAACACTGGAAGTTTTTAAGAAGAGACTGGACAGCCATTTGTCTGAAATGGTATAGGGTTTCCTGCCTGAACAGGGGGTTGGACTAGATGACCTCCAAGGTCCCTTCCATCATCATCATCATCATCATCATCATCATCATTATTATTATTATTATTATTATTATTATTATTATTATTATTATTATTATTATTATTATTATTATTATTATTATTATTATTATTATTATTATTATTAAAAACTACCTATCTCCCACAGGATAAGCAGCTTAAGCTAAATAGAGAACCTGGATGACTTTTCATAAGCTAAAACTGCTTTGAATAAATAATTCACCCCATGCAGCTATATCAGCATGACCTGTTAGATCTGGCAGAAAGAGATCAGCTAGGGATTGACATTTGGGGGAGGGGGGTGTCCCAGGAGGCATACGTTCTCTGGGATGGCGTCCTTCTTATGGAACATCCTTCCCCATGAAATTAGATTCATTCCCTCACTTTTGACATTATGGAAGGAAGGTCCTCAAGAGCTGGTGATGCCATCTGGCCAGGGGGCCCGGGCAACCAGAGATATGTTCAGATGGCTCCATTTTGTGGAGATGGCCACTATTGTGATGGAATGGTTAACATTTGCCCAAAGAATACAGGAACTCAAGGAATCTATAGAAACTTTTGTAAATACACATCAAGAATTAAATCCAAGGCTTTTTTTCTCATAGAATGCCCAGAACGGAGTTCCGGCACCTTTTTTGGATGGAACCTGGTAGGGTTAGGCAAGGCGGGTTGTATGAAGTGTGTGAGTTCCGGCACCTTTTTTTTTTTTTTTTTTTTTTT
>NW_015407376.1:0-2347 GCF_001527695.2 Protobothrops mucrosquamatus
GCAGCGATGCCACCCCTGGCGCGAGGATCGCACTGCTGCCCCTGCACAAGGATCGTGCCGCGGCCTGCAGTAATGCTGCCCCCCGCGAGGTTCGTGCTGCAGCCTCCACGCAAGAATCGTGCCATGGCCCACAGCGATGCCACCCCGGTGCAAGGCTCGCACCACCACCCCGCGCAAGGATCACACCGTGGCCCGCAGCGATGCCGCCCCCGGCGTGAGGATCACACTGCTGCCCCTGCGCAAGGATCGTGCTGCGGCCTGCAGCAATGCTGCCCCCCGGCGAGGATTGTGCCGCCGCCCCCATGCGAGGATCATGCCACGACCCACAGCGATGCCACCTCGGTGCAAGACTCATGCCACCACTCCTGCGCGAGGATCACGTTGCAGCCTACCTGCCACTTGTGGTGCTGCGACCCGTGCAAGGTTTGCGGCAACGCTGCTGCCCGCGCAATACTAGCAGCGCTGCCGCCACCCACACAACACTCGCGGCAACGGTGGCACCAGGGGGAGTGAGCACATGTGCGTGCACTGCCCAGCTATTCATACAGCTCGGCAGCCAAGAGGCCGTGGCCCGGTATTGGGCCACAGTCTATAAGTTGGGGACCTCTCCCCTAAAGGAAGAAGGAAACTTCCATTCATACAACAGTTTCTTTTCCTTTATCCTGCTTTTCTTCCTTATCTATGTCAATGCCTCACAATGAATTGCTGGTCTGATTAAAAGCATGAGATTTAGGGCTTACATTTTTCAATCCAAACATTGCTATTTTCTGGAATTTTCAAGGACAAATTGGGTCAATGCCGATTCATTCCAGAGAAATATCAACCTTTTTTTTACTTTTATCCCACATAAATATATAAAAAACAATGAAGAAAGTGAAAGATGTTAGAAAAACATTCTAAGTAAAATTGGTTTAACTATCAGTCAAAATCAGAGCAGATACAAAACTGATTCATCAACTGTTAAAAATCTGAAAGATTAAATAATTTCTAATATTGCTTAGAAAATATAATCATAAATAGGAATGTCTTATTTCCATTATTCAAAATGTCTTATATTAATTTTATTTCATAAGTTATGCTCTTTCTTCCTTTAACAGAAACTAGGAGCATTTTTTTCATATCACCTACTTAATGTGTCCCATTTGTGCTGCTGCATGGATAGCTAGCTGCCATTCTTCTTCATTGCAGTATAGGTTTGGATTGGCTCCTTCGGCTAGTAACAGCTCCACACATTTGTCATTGCCTTCCTGGGCCGCAATGAAGAGGGGTGTGGCTTGATCTTTAGCTTGGCAATTGATGTTTGCTCCTGATGAGGAAATTTTAATAAATTGACAAGGGAATTTCAATAAATTGATAAAGACTGACCAATGCAAATGCTCCTCCCTTTCAATGGCCCACTAAACCTTATTTTTATAATCTATGCTTAGACAGGAACTAGTATAACTACTGGGATTACAATAAGGTTACTAAATCTTTTCAGGATTTCTACAAATCTGCAACTGTACCCATTTCTATCCGAACACAAGGTATTAAATGCAATTCAAACATTATCGCCTCATGTCCCTTAGCTTAGGAACAATGTTCATCATTCTAATATGTCTTCAAAAGCTCTACAGAAGAACTGGATCTTTACTGCTCACCAGAACAGTCATAGGGACAGAATCATCCTTATTTTCAGGTTCAGTTAGGCATTTATTTTAACACAGTAAAATTTAGCAAGACTAACATTCAGACTATGAATATTACAGCAAAAAATGCACATAACTTCTGATAAAAGACTCAAGAAATAGCAAGATCCTATAATTCTAATTACTTCATGTTTGATGTAACCACTCATTGTTTTTTGGCTATTACTATTGTCTATTCCCAGCTTAAATTCTTTATTGTCTAGCCCAGAGTTTCTCAACTAGGTTCAGTGGAACTGTAAGGTTCTATGAGAAGTTGCCAGCCATTCCATGTTAGACTGCTTCTGGGGGGAAAGGGAGGAGGTCATATAAAGTTGACCATAGATATATCATTTGATCTCATCATACAACAAGAGATGTGTATAATCGCTCAAACTCTGTTTTTCACATGGCATTCTATTCTGCCAGTCAGTCCCTAGATCAGAGTCTTAACAGAAAATAAGAAGCTAATAATATAATCTAGCTGCTACAATTCACCCACAACTTCTACTAATGAAAGCCACAATAACTGTAGTTTTGCAGAAATTACCATATGATATAAGTATCCTTAAACATTCCAGTTTTCCATATTGTGCAGCAATAAATAAAGGTGTGATCCCAAAATCATCTACAGACTCTTTGTTGGCTCCTTCATCTAGGAGTAATTTCAATATTTCAGAATA
>NW_015407377.1:0-2347 GCF_001527695.2 Protobothrops mucrosquamatus
CGTAGGGTCGATGCGGGGGTAATCGGTCCGCCTCCTTTTCGCTGAACACATCGGCGAAGGACGTCAGCTCAGGAGGCAAGGAGACGGCTGGGGTGGAGACGTCCTGGCCGGCACAGGTGTGGCGGTGGTGATCAACACACTGCAGGCTCGGGAACGAGATGGCGTTTCTCGACCATGCCACCTGAGGATCGTGAGTCCGGAGCCAGGCCATCCCCAGGACTAAGGGAAAATGCAAGTCCGCCGTCACATAAAACTGAATCGCCTCCTCATGGGCCCCAATGGCAAGGCGCAAAGGCTGGGTAGCGAATTTGATGGGCCCCGCCACAAGCTCCCGCCCATCAATAGTCTCGACCCTCAACGGAGGGTCCACTGGAACCAGGGGGACCTTAAAATGGGCCACAAAGGCCTCGTCCATAAAGTTCGACGTGGCCCCCGAGTCAACCAGCGCATGTGCCTGGAGCCCCTCCGACCGGTTGGCCAACAACACCCGGGTGTCCAGAATCAGGTGCCGAGGGGGCTCATAGTCCACAGCCGCCGACTCCGGTGGGGCATGGTCACGTGCCTGGCCCAGGGTTTCCCCTAGGCCAGGCCTGGCCCGTTTCCCGGCTGATCACGCCGAGACTCCGGAACAGGCTTGAGCGCCCCACTCCGCTTCCTGGGACATGAGGCGGCAAAATGTCCAGCCTCACCGCAATAGAGGCACAATCCCTCTTGGCGTCGTCGCATCCGCTCCTGGGCTGTCAGGTGAGGTCGCGCTGCTCCGAGCTCCATGGGCTCCTCACCCGTTGCCACAAAGCGTGGGGCGGTCCTGGGTCCTGTCGGTGCGCAACGCGGGGGTGCCGCCGCTGGCAGTGGTTCTGGCAGGGATCGACGAGGCCGTCGCCGTTGAAGGCGGGCATCGATACGCAGGCACTGGAGCACCAACGCGTCAAGGGTCGGGGGCACCTCCAGGCGGACCAACTCATCCTGCAGGTCATCGGAGAGGCCGTCCCGGAAGGCATCCATCAACGCCGCCTCATTCCAGGCTGAGTCCTGGCCGAGAAGGCGGAACTCAGCGATATAGTCCTGCAAGGCGCGCTTCCCTTGGCGGAGGTCCTTAATGCGCCTTGCTGCCATCTGTACGCGAAGGGGGTCCTCGTACATGACGCGCAGGTGTTACAGAAAGCCCTGGTAGTCGAGGAGTAATGGACTGTTTTGCAACAGCAAGGGCGTGGCCCATCGGGTGGCAGAGCCAGAAAGGTAACTGATCACAAACGCCACCCGAGCCCGATCATCCGGAAAATCCTCTGGCCTCATTGCCATAAATAGTTGGCATTGTCCCAGGAAGGCCGGGAACTGCTCCATCTGCCCAGAAAAACTGTCTGGCACCTTCACGGGGCATCTTGAACGAGGAGGAGGAGGAGGAGGGGGAGGGGGGGAGGAGCAGCAGGAGCAGTAGCCAAAGCAAGTTGAGCCATTAAATGGCCTACTTGCTGTTGCAACAGCTGATTAGCATCCATCAGCTGTTGAATCTGCTGCTGCTGCTGTTGGTCCATCGTGGGTTAACGATGGACCAATCTCCTCTTCGGCGGAAGGCACCGAAGGCCGCACCAGAGGGGAAGGTCCTGGAGAGGGAGGCCTGGCCATCTCCTCTCCTTCATGTTCAGAGCCTTCCTCCTCTGATGAGAGGGACCCACAGGATGGAGCCACAACAAGGGGCGCAACTGGCGTATCAGGCGAACCTGATGAAAAGCCCCCCTGGCCACGGCTGTCATATGGTTGTCTAAAGACAGCCGAGTATCCAGGAGGATGCCCAGGTTGCGGGCCCTCTCCGCGGGGGCTAATGACTCGCCCCCAATAGCCAGGGATGGAGCCAACTGGCTATGTCGTGACGCCGGAAACCACAGCCACTCGGTCTTGGATGGGTTGAGTCGAAGCCTGTTCCTCCCCATCCAGAGACATAGAGACATACACACATTTTCTTTGTTCCCCTGGGCTTTAAAGTTAAAATTTAGAGGTATTCACCTTCACCTTCTTTCCAAAGCAGCCCTTGAGCTCAAACTCAAAACTCCCTTTACTACCCTGCTCCACATGGGAGGGCCTGGGAATCCCATCCACAGAATCCCATCTACTGTCGGCAAGATGGGGCTTACCAGTCTCAGTCCACTGGAGGTTAGCTTGGAGTCCCATCTGGGTCACCAAATTGTTGGAAGAAAAAGTCTTCATCATGGTTCAGTCCAAGCCGGGGATAAACAACATGGCAACTGCTTTAGAAAGAAGGTTGCAGTTTATTGAAGAGGAGATCCAGACAGAAAGATGGCTCTGGCAGAAAAAAGAACGAACACATGTAGGGAGTGGGTTTTTATAT
>NW_015407378.1:0-2347 GCF_001527695.2 Protobothrops mucrosquamatus
ATCTGGACTCCTAGGTGGGAAGGGTTACACTGAGAGAAAGTGAAGTTTAGGTAGTTTGATTGTGAGGAAGAGGGTCAAGGCAATTCCTCTCTAGACGTTCTCAGAGCGTATCAATGATGCAAGTAGTTGCTTTACTTTGACAAGATTTCTGTCTGTTGTTGAGGAACAACAAAGGAAACTGATTTGAAGTAACTCTCCACGTCTTTTTTGGTTTCGGGAGTCTGACTTCTGTTAGATATACTGTATATCCTACCTTTTACCTCAAGAACTCAAGAAAGGTTAACAGTGATCTCCCTTCGTTTTGTCCCCACAACAGGAACTCCATAGAGTAAGTTGAGTTGACAGAGGGAAGGACTGGCCTAGAGTCCCTAATGTGTTTCTATTACTGAGGTTCTTTCCCAGTCCAAGACCAACATCTGTTACCAGAACATCCAGATTCAACCATAGTTTCATTCCATACAGCATTAACCTTGTGAACTCTCAAGCTTCCTCCTTCCGTTATATATTCAAGATGGACAGTATTTAATATTTATTTGCTACGTACATGTAGGGATGTGGGTTCATAGTATGTTGTTCATAGTATGTTGTTCATAGTATGTTTAGGTGTGCGTCATGTATATGTTTCACTTTGAGAGTGGGCAACTAAATTTCATTTTTGATGTGTGCTGTTGTGCCCACAGTAAAAAAAATGACAATAAAGCTTATCTTATCTTATCTTATCTTATCTTATCTTATCTTATCTTATCTTATCTTATCTTATCTTATCTTATCTTATCTTATCTTATCCTATCTTATCATCTTATCTTATCTGTTACACCACACATGAACGTGGCTTTGGAAGCTAACTGGAAACTGTGAAGTTGATTCAACCAAGATGTAAACATATACAAGGCTACACGTCCCATCTATTATCCCGGTCACTGCACTCTGCACCTGCTACAGCTTTGGGACCAAGCATGAAGATTGTTGAATAAATATCTCCTCCCTATGAATTAAAATGCTGTTTTTAAAATGACCACAGGCAATCAGATTTAGCTTTAAGCAAAGTTTTAAAAATTCTATTTACTTGTTAGATTTACATATTTCCTTCAGAGCTTGAGGAGGTGTATAGAGCACTTGGTCCTCTCACTTTTCCCACACACAGAATCAAATTAATTGGGCTGTACTGCTGAGAAACAAGAAGTGTAGCCATTTGGGAATTAGCTATATTCGTGGCAATACATTAGGGTCAATTTATTTTAGGATACACTTTGATATTACACTATGAACTGGGTTTACACATCATACTAAGGTATGTCATACCCTAGTATGATGTGTAAACCCAACCCTTTTTGGCAGCTGCAGGTGCAGTTAATTTAAAGGATAAAAAATGGAGAGATGGAGGGTCCTTCACTGGTACAATTTCAATGTTGTCAAGCTCCCAGGAACATAACAGAAGCAACAGATAAATATGTAATCCATAAGGCTAGAAATTGGAAGACTGTGAGTTCTAGTCCTGCCTTAGGTACAAAGCCAGCCTTGTGACCTTGGGCCGCTCCCTCTCTCTCAACCCTAGGAAGAAGGCAAGGGCAAACCACTTCTGGAAATCTTGCCAAGAACACTTGAGGGACTAGTCCTGGCAGTTGTTAGGAGTCAACATTGACTTAAAGGCTTGCATGTGTGTGCACACATACACGGAGACACACAGACACAAAACCCAGCTATGCTGTTTCTTGAGGAAAGCACCAAGAATTATCTATCAGTTTGCAAACCATCTTGACTCAATTTAAATGCAAGATCAATGCTCCATCCCAGGATTGCTAATTGATTACATGCTCAAAGACTCGATAAAAAAAATCAATACAAGATACTGTACTGAAGGACACTGGGGATATATGAGGGAGGTAAAAGATGAGAGAACAGGAAGAACAGATATCATGATAAAATAATCCCCATGTGGAATGGTTACAATGACAGGGAATCAAATGGCTTTGCTATATACGCTTAATCAAAGTGGAGACAGACTGAAGAAAATCATATTCAAGGCTACCTATATTATGCTAGGTTAGATAATGCATATGCCACAATTCTGTGGGGGTTCAAGGGGAAAATTATATATTATTCAGTTTTCTAATAACTTTAACTGTTGTTTTTTTTTTTAAAAAAAACCCCATTCTTGGCTCTTATGGCTGCCAATATATATTTAAAAGTACATGCTTGCTGAAATCACAAAAGTGAATAGGATAGATGAATACTATCTCCAGAGGTTCAAAGCACAACCTGACTCCCACTGTATGTGCATATTAGCATAACGTGGATGAATTATGTTTAATAAAATATGCAAGTCTGTTCTGTTGGATAATATATG
>NW_015407379.1:0-2347 GCF_001527695.2 Protobothrops mucrosquamatus
AGGTGTGTGTATATCCCTTTAAGAGTCTGAATATAAAAGGGAAGTCTTTTTGCTGGAGTCATTCTCTCTTGTCTGCTGTAACTGCGGTGCTAGATATCACTTTGATTACTACAAAGAGATCCCAAGCAGGTGTCAAGTGCTCATGAATTTCTAGCTCCCTGAAGTAAGGGAGCCATCAAGATAATCTAAATCACGGGTGTCAGACTCGATCACATCATTACAAAATCATTACAACGGCACTGAAAAAGGTGTCTTATGACAGTTTTTCAGACTTACAACCCTTGTAACATCCCCATGGTCACATGATCAAAATTCAGACCCTTGGCAACTGACTTATATTTATGACAGTTGCAATGTCCCTTTTGCAATCTTCTGACAAAGGAAAGTCAATAGGAAAACGAGATTCACTTAACAGCCCTCTTACCCTCTTAACAGATGCAATGATTCACTTAACAACTGAGGCAAGAAAGATGGGGCAAAATTTATTTAACAAATGTGTCACTTAGCCACAGAAATTTGGAGCTGAGTTGTGGTCATAAGTCAAGGACTATCTGTAATATGAACTTGCTGCTTAACTCACAACGGTCCTTTTCCCAGAACAATTGTGTAACTAGACTGTGTCTTCTTCACCACATGGACCCACACATTGGTTTGGCGCCAATTTGTAATTGGTAGTTCAGCTGAGCTACACTCCATATTATTATAATTTTTTGTAAGTCTGCAAAAAGAAACTATCCCCATTGCTCTCTGAGATTTGTCATTTTTATTTCTTTCTTAATTTTTAAAGCTTCATCCAGGTTTTTCTTTTATTTATATATCTCTAATGGCAAACACCTGTTCACACTGTTGTTTATTTTGTCTTCATATATACTCCATCACCCATCTTTTCCTGTAACTTCTTCTGGGAACACACTGTTCCCAAGAAGACACAACATAACTAGCATTATTGATTCAAAGTCCCGATGCGATTCCTGAAAAATATCTCTGAATACCATTGTTAGTTGTCTTGTTATGTCTCCAGTGTCAAAAGCAGTTTTTCTTTCCCACAACAATGCATTTGTTTTTTAAAAAAATAATTTCAAAAACTTAAGGTCCAGAGTCCAATATTCCACCAGTTTTTGAGCCCTTAATACATTTAAAACTTTCAAAAGTCACTACCTTGTTTTGCTTTTTGCTGTTTATTTTAAATTGCTAACAGAAAATACACTACTCATTTCTTATAGTAAGGTTTGAAGGCACTTGTCTGGTGTTCCCAGGCTTGTCATTCTGAAGTTCTCTTAACTTCTTTAAAGCATTTGATAGGTGATTTCTGGAAGAGGTTAGTAAGTGAAGTGCAATCTTATTGATTTTATTTATTTATCTATTTATCAAATATTATTGGCAGCCCATCTTACCGCAGAGTAACTCTTAGCATCATTTCATAGGCTCTGTTTATGGCTGCAGCAAATATGGTGAATTTGCTCATCTCTTAGTTCTTCCACACTCCTGCTTTGCAGTTTCCTCATGAGAATCAACTATGGAGCATAGTTTGGGTGATCTCACATCCTATTTTGATCCAGAGAGGATTGAAGAAGCCAATCTATTTTTTTGGCTTCCTGTCAGCTGTAAATGTCAGCTTCATTTTTTGTGGACATGTTTTCTTTTGGAAGAAAAATCAGGTCCAGTTCCAAGCCGGGAATAAAATGGAGGCTGCTTAAGAAAGAAGGTTTATTGATGGGCAGAACCAATAACAGCATGCAGTTCTGGGACAGCTGACAAAATGGAGTTGAGAGTAGGTGGGTTTTTATACATTCTTTGGGGCTTTGTGTTTGAGATGCCTGTTCCTTGTGAAATGTACTTTGACCTGTGCTTGAGTGTGCCCTTTTGGTATTCTAATTATTGTCTCCTGACTCCCATTGTGGCTGGGAGGTCCTGTCCTGTCCTTGGAGCTGGGTAGGGAATGCAGATTTTAGGAGTCTTTGTTTTTCTAATCCTATTAGCTCTAGCCTTCTGTGGGAGCTGTGGCTGACGATGTTTTGCTTATGAATAATGTGGCCCAGTCTTTCTGAACGGATTACAAAATCTCTATTTCTAAAGATTGGCCTCCTCAGGTTCCTGTTTGATGCAGGAAGACTGGGGCTGTTTCTGCCTTTGTTAAGATGTTTTCTCCATTAGCGGAAATATTCTATCCTGCCTCTTTTAATATTCCCCAAAATATTTCATTCTCTGGGGCGGGGAGTACTTACTTCCTACACTTCAGTACCCCTGGAAGATCTCAACTACAAGCTAGCCAAAAGTGTAGCAAGTTGGGGGATTGTCTGTTTTTTTTTTTTTTTTTTTTTTAAAAGATGCTGCAACTCTATTTTCC
>NW_015407380.1:0-2347 GCF_001527695.2 Protobothrops mucrosquamatus
TTAAAAGTTGTAGAGAATTCCGATCAATCTCCCAGTGATCTACAGTTTGATATGATAAATCATATGGTGTTGGGACTTCTGTCTGGATGGAAATAAAAAAAAACATACATAAACATCCATTTTTGCTTTGCCTAAGAATGCCAAAATGGCAAACTTCATAGGTTTTTATTAATAGTCAGTCCTCTAAACGAAAAGCTTTAAACAGCAAATAAAACCATGCTTTTAACAAAAAGATGCATATTCTTACAATGACTACCAAATGCTTTCTCTTGTAAAGACAGCATGTTGCCTTGCCTTTACTAAAGCAGCATGAAACAGTTACTTTGAGCACTAACTTCCAGCAGGAAATGCTATATTCTTATTGTCACATTCTCATTTTATGATTTTTATTTTAAAGCCAAAAAACATTATTTGAATGTTTTCAAATTCAAAAATATCTAGGATGAGCCATGTGTGTTGGGGTGCTTCCAGACAGATGGCTCCTAACATCCTCCTTCCCCCCCCCACACACACACACACTCCAGTTTTACTGGTGAGATGTTCCATATTTATTTCCATAACAGAATTGTTTTCCTATCAAGAAACAAATGGAAATCGTGGAGAAACAGAGATGGTTCCAGATAGAGGATCATGTCTGAGTCCTCTGTAAAATTTGGAACAGGAAGATGACCTGACTGGATGACTTGAGTTTATCAAAAGCTTTATTGGCACCTTTCACAATATGGGACTAGCAGGTGAGAGATGAGTATTCATTGTTTATGGCAGAAGATTATATTGGGTTCTTCAATTGCCATAACAACACTGAAGCCATCATGTCATCATTCACTCATTCCTGAACTTCTGGAGTCCTCTCAGGGTTTCCTTCACCCACTGGCCTTGACACTGGGGTGGAGATGCAGCAAGAATCCTGCACAGTCTAAAGATTTTTTTTTTGTATTAAGCCTTAAAGTTATGTGTGAAAATAGGGCAATTGCTATTTCCTTTGAAACTTGGTCAAGATAATCAATACTTGGTATAGAAACCAATGATCTCCAGGAAAAAAAATCAGACCTATCTCCAATCCACAGAGTATAAAGTCTGAATTAATTATTTCTACTTAATAAATCATGGAGAAAAATCTATCTCTGTGGTTGCTACGAGTCGAAAACGACTCGATGGCAGATAATCAATCAAACAATTAATCACTTGATAAAACCCTGATATTTCTCAACTGATTTTCCTCCTTTCTGAAGACTAATTAAAAGTTGGGAAAGCAATGAAGACAAACTTTCCAGACTGTTTTATATATATATATATATAAAAGGTACTTACCTATGCTTCCACACATAACTTTTAGGTGCTAGCATTTTATTCGACACACGCACAGAACATTAGTAGTTGTACTTTTTTTGCATTTGCAGGAAGAATGAAGACAAATGTATCAAATTCAGAGATGGCCACAAGGCCATTATAGGGGGAAAAAAGTTTTATGGAGAAAGTTTGAAGAAACTAGACCTGTCTATCATGAAGAAAAGGTTGCTAAGAAGATATGAAGAATTAAACACTGGAAGAGTTTATCTCTGGATATGCATTAAGCTGTTACCAGCCGGTAGACAATAGCAATCTCTAGGGCAGGGCTTTTCAACCAGTGGTACGGGTACCACCTGTGGTACATTGACACCTGGCAGGTGGTATGTGACCATCCTAGAAAATTGGTAGCGGGGGAGGGGAATGAACTGAACTGGTGGCAGCACTGCACAAGCCTGAGCAAGAGACGGCTGGAGCTGCAGGGCTGTCAGGGCTCAGGAGAAGTGCCAGGATCAATGCCGCTTTCCAACTGATCGGCACTTCTTCAGGGCTGTCAGGGCTCAGTGGAAGTGCCAGGATCAGCGCCAGGCTCCAGCTGGAGCTCGGAGCTGATCCTGGCACTTCTACTGAACCCAGAAGAAGCGCCGATCAGCTGGAATGTTGCAGCATCTCCAGGGTCTTGTCATTTACATTCAGATGCTTGGCAACTGATTCATATTTATGACGGTCACAATGTCCCAGGGTCATGTGAAGTGACCAAAACCTGCTGCAACCACCCAGCAGACAGGGGGAATAAAAACCAAACACCCCCCACCCCACCCCTGCTGCCAATCCTCAACAGAAATTATTATTATTATTATTATTATATTTAAACTTCTATGCCGCCCTTCTCCCCAGAGGGACTCAGGGCGGCTCACAGCATGTTAAAAAAACAACACAAAAAAACATTTCCCCTATAAAACCAATTAAAAAGCAAATATATTAATAGCTGTGTCATATTTAAAATCTTTGAAAATTTTTAAAAATTATTCCCTATTTAAAATTCACCCTAGGTCAGTCC
>NW_015407381.1:0-2347 GCF_001527695.2 Protobothrops mucrosquamatus
TATTTGACTCATGATCCTCTCTTTCTTCTAGTTTTTTTCAAATTGTTGTCTCTTATCTGCTTATATCAGATGCCTACAATAGGTATTAGCCGATAATCAACGAACAAGGGAGGTTTTGTTATGATCATCTCAATCACTCTACCTTTACTTGGTCTAGGTTCAATTGACCAATTCTTCTTTTTTATATTTAATTTTTTTTGTTTTATCTATATATAAAATACAAAGAAAAGTAGAAATGGGAAATTAGGGGGAGGAAAAAGAGAGGGGAAAAGAAAATGTAAGGTACAAGGGGGGAAAAAGTGTTGACTTCCGACTCTTTTTAGCACAGTATAAGATAAAAACACTCCAGCTTCAAGCTTTTGCTTTTACACATTAATATATAACTAGCCATTTCTATAACAACAAATGTATCTAATCGACAAAACCAAAATCAAAATTTCATATATTTTTTTCATCACAAGCAGAAAATCCTGAAGTGGTATCCAAATGAAAAAAGTGCTTGAATATGTTCTCCTCTTTGAATAAAATAATCAATTTAACCATTTCTGCTTTATCTTCCTTGCTGTGGAAATATGTATTTCTATTTGCATCTAATAATCTTTATAAACCAGGGGCGTCAAACTGCCGGCCCACGGGCCGGATGCATCATCCAGAAGCCGCACCCACCCCATTGTCGGCAATGGCAAAACAGTCCCGATACGTCTCGCAACATCACGTGACCTCTCGAGTTTGACATGTCTGTTATAAACTATCATCATTTATACTAACAAGGTTCCCTATATTCTTTCAGATTCTTTGACCTTTCCAGGAAAAATACTCTTTTTTATATCCTTTTTAAAATGCTAAACTTTTCTTTAAACACATTTCTAAAATCAAAACTTTCTAATACATCTTTTTTTCTTTTAACTTCTTAACATATATGCTTTGAACTTCAATATGAAATTTAGGTCCCTCCCTCCAAGCTACCCTCATAAAATAATATTTTTTCATTTGTATACATCCTTTTTAGAACTCTAAATTTTTCTTTAAACTAATACATCCTTTTCTTTAACTTTCTCTTAACACAAATACTCTGAAATACATTTTCAATAACATTTTGCATACTTTAGAAATTACCTAGGCATTATATATATATTAAAAAGTTACATTTATAAATTTTAGGTTAAGACTTTCTTTCAATTGCAAATATCAAACAAATAAAAATCCATCCTAATTCCAGTTAAATCATTAAGTTCAAGTTACTGCTTCCAGCTTGTCTTCATGGAATAAAATATTTTTCTTCTCTGGAAAGTTTATCAAGAACGTCCCTTTTTCTCAAGGATTTCTCAATCATGTTAATGTCCTTAAAGAAAAAGTCCCAAACATGCCCTTTTAAAAGTTCAGATTTTCTTGAAGCACTTCTTTCAGTTGTGTTGAGAGATTTATATCTAAACCATCATAATTAGGATTGGTGTCAGGTTTATATTCCAAAATTGCACCGGACTCCTCTGCATTTTCAGCTACTCGTGAAGATGTCTCCATAGTTTGGTAACTTTCTGCACATGTTTGCATCTCTAAAGTAGTTTGAGCTTTTTTATCATCCTTGGAGCACAGCTCATCTACAAATTGGTGGATTTTATTTAGAAAATTTTCAAATACATCTCTAATAATTTGCTCCTCCATCTTGATTCTCTCTTTGGTCAAAGAGTAGCTTTTTTGTAAGTCACTTAAAAATTGCTAGCCATTCAGGAATCATAAAAATCAGAAAATTTTAGCTACCACAGCAAAGCAGACCAAGCTACAAATTACTACAAATAAAAAACTAAAACCACAACTTTCTGTCTCTAGGTTTCTCTGTCAGATTTTTTTTTTTTGCTCCACACTTCCTTATTTTGGCTTGCCTTGGCAACCTTCTTTCTTGTTGTTTAACACTGAAGAAATCCCCAAAATGGCACAGATCTTCAAAAAGGCATAGCAGGCTGCGACTAAAGAGAGCCTCTTTTAACTTAGTAAAGATTAATAGTCCTTAAAGGTGATTAAGAAATGAAAGGCACAACTTACTGTCTGTTTGAAAGTAAATTTCAAAGAGGCTGTTTCTTCAAGGAAGAACAGATTGCAGCCCCTCCCCCCACCTTTCAGCATGTAGTTGTTTCAAAGCGCAGCTCCTGAAGTTACTTGCAGACCTCAGCTGTATCGGAGGATCTTAAGGGGCAACTCTAAAACTTTCTCTAACCCAGGAGAGTCTCATAAACTGAAGAAATGCCAGTTCCTTCCATTAATAGTTGAAGAGCTATGGTCCAGAGAAAAACCCTTCAGGGATCCCTCCCTGGGTGTGTATTCAATTGGCCATCTTCACCGGAAGTTGAAT
>NW_015407382.1:0-2347 GCF_001527695.2 Protobothrops mucrosquamatus
AAGCAACGGATGGAAACTAATCAAGGAGAGAAGCAACCTAGAACTAAGGAGAAACTTCCTGACAGTTAGAACAATTAACCAGTGGAACAACCTGCCTCCAGAAGCGGTGAATGCTCCAACACTGGAAGTTTTTAAGAAGAGACTGGACAGCCATTTGTCTGAAATGGTATAGGGTTTCCTGCCTGAGCAGGGGGTTGGAATAGATGACCTCCAAGGTCCCTTCCAACTTTTTTTTTTAATTATTATTATTATTATTATTATTATTATTATTATTATTATTATTATTATTATTATTATTATTATTATTATTATTATTAACTGAAATCACATAGCATACATTATTCTATCTGGGAAACAGTTATGTCTTAACGACATCAGCTGATTCACAGATATTCATTAAGTAATGATAGGACAAAATATGAACATTAGGGATAAGTGTACATTCATTAAAATATTTCTTTAAGGAAAAGAGACCATTCCAAAATCAAATCATTTTAGACAAACTATTTGAAATCACTTTATAATTTATATGTTACCTAATTTGCCAAAATGTTCAGGTTTTTTTTGTTCAAATGTAACATTTGATATACATATTGTCTTCTATAACTGTATCTTTTATTTCATTAGTAACTGTGTTTATTTGTTATCTTTGGTTCTTATGGTTATATGATGTCCCACAATAATTAAAAAAAAAACATATTTCAAAGTAAATAAGAATGCCACCCAAGGAAAAAATGATAAGATCATTAGGGAAAAGATTTAAGGTCAAGTTTCAGTTAAAAGAATAAAAACAAAAACTTGATTCAAGCAATGGCAAAAAAACTCCTTATTTGTTTGTTTTCAAGTTGAAGATGTTTACCCCGACCTCCTTGAAGTCTGGTATGATAACACTTTGACCACAGAGAAAAAGTTCTTATATAATCTGTTTAAGAGACAGGAAAAGAAATTGGTTATGGCAGCAGACCCATTTATCATCCAGGTGCAAGTTTTCAGATTGTAATGCAGCTAGCCAGGTCATCTCTTGGAATACATGCACAAATTTATAACATTGTTGAGGCTTTGTCTGCCTGACAGCAAAAGAAAATGAAAGCTTGGAGACTCAGACAGATTTTCTAGTCCTTTAGAAGAAAGGAATCAAAGTATAAATATTCATCAGATGTACCTAAATAAAGTTCAGAAAATTAGTATCGAAAAGAAACTTTGACAAGAAATAAAATGCCTCATCTTAGAATTTACAGATAGTCACGTGGAATTCACAGAGAATCAATCTCTTTATTTTCTGATCCACTGGCACAGGAGGTGAGCATATTAGACTGGTATTACAACATCCAACAATTTCTACCACTGTGATGTAAACATTAAGTAAATTGTAGTTTTTCAATGCCTGTTCCTTTAGTTTTCTGACAGTATTCCGTGGTTGTCAATATGATGTCTGGGGACAGTAACACATTCCCCTTAGTGCTTGACAGACCCCTGATTTTATTGTCTTTTTACAAAATGATTTTACATTCCAATAAATACTATGGAAGTTAGCATATTCTGAAGTATCTTCTCTTATTTCCAATAAAACTCTTCTGAGTTCTATAAAAGTTATTTGCTTTTAAGATAATAAAATAAAAATGCCAGAAAAATGCAGGTAATTTCTCCCCCCAGGAAAAATTATAGCATATCAATTAATATCATTTTAAAATGTGAGTCCTATACTTTGTAGCCACTTTCTCCACACATTTTAACACAGCATGCAGTTACCACTTTAGGTATATACGGCTGCATATGGACACAGTGTCTTTCACAAACATACAACATCATAGTACCTTTACTTTTGTGCAAAGCATCTACAGATTTTCTTGTTTGAAGCTTGTTGTTATATTACTACGATTGTATAGTACAATTATCACTTTGTTAATTATTTTTTTAAAAAAAAATAGCATTCCATACTAAATTAGAAAATAAACTGCTAAAAATAAATTCATAACTTTGGTATAACAAATAGATACAGTATTTGTATTTATACACTGTTACCAATTTTGTTACTTAAGTGTATAATCCAGCACAAGGGATGATAAACTATGATTTACAGGCCAAATCCAGCCTACTCTCCTGTTTTGTTTGGCCTGTGGCCTAAGAATGGATAGGAGATTGGGTGACTTATCAGCAAGCCTAAGCTTCAGCCAAAATCCCAGGACAAGAGGTGGACCAACTACAGAGGGGGGAGGGACATCCTGAGTGGTGGTGGCCTATTAGCAGCCTCCTTGCCACTTGACTGGCACCTCCAACGGATGTCACACTTCTAAACCTAGAGACCTGCCAGATGCACCTATGGAGACAGAAGACAGGTAGAACTTCT
>NW_015407383.1:0-2347 GCF_001527695.2 Protobothrops mucrosquamatus
CAAACCCCGCAGCACCCCACCTAGTGAGGGCAAGACCTCTGTTCCCCAATCACCACCAATTGGTATTGTGACTGGGGGGGGAGGCGAATCAGCACAATACTGTCCCACCCATCCTCAATCCCTTGAGCTGATCCAGAAGAATGCCATGATTAATGGTATTGAAAGCTGCTGAGAGGTCAAGTAGGTAAGGATAGATGCACATCCCCAGCCCACCCTTACCACAGGTCATTGAAAAGGGCAACAAATGCCATTTCTCTCTCATACATAGACTTGAATCCAAACTGAAAGGGATCCAGATAATCCACTTCTTCCAAGGCCCTCTGAAGCTGCTATACTCGACTCTCAAGCTACCTGCTCGACCAACTTCTCCCAAGAGGGGGTTAGATACTGGCCAAAAATTGTCCAGTATGGTGGGGCCCAGCAAAGCCTTCTTATGGACAGGGTGAACCAAATTTCAGTAAATTCACTCTGAAAATGATCAGATCTTGTCCCATAGACATCTGCTTTGATATTTTTTTTGAAGACTCTCTTTCTTTTCTACTTCAAATTATGCATAACAATGTGTGCTATAAATATTCTGTTATTATCTTTGAACCTGAAGATCTTACTTTACTGAGCCAAAACTGAAATGAAATGAGGGCATGCATTCACTCACATTCTGCATAAGCTCTTAGTCCCAGTTTATAATGCTGTCTTTACAAAACTATAAATTAAGTAATCATCCCAAAGTGTTCATTTTGTTGTCTTCAACAATTAGTGGAAGGTGAGCACTAAGTTACAGCTCTTTGAAGCTATTATTGGAAGATAGGTGATTATCTTACTCTCCCATATGGCTTAGGATAATGATCACATTATTGTAGTCATATTACATTTCTTCAGACCTCACTGCTTTTTTTTTCTCCTGCTCATCTTAATTAGCAAGGTCAGATTTAGTTCCAGCTTATGCAGTCATTTGCTTTGATCTCCCGTGCTTACTGATGATCAGTTTATCTACTGCTGTAGCTGGAATGAAGAAGATGAGTCAGCCCTTGGTCCAAAGATTGCCATGCTTTCCAGTTTGTCCACCATCCTCTTGTGCTTTGTGTTCTTTTCCCAAACAGCTACTCTCTTTCTCCAAGAACAGTTGGGCTGATTTGTCAAGACTTAGCCATTCCAGGTTTGATCACACAGGTTAATTATAGCATACCGCATTAATAGAATAATCTTTCAGCATCATAAATGTGAACCCTATGTCTTCCTTGGGGCTTATCAGTATATGACGTATGTTACTTCTCCTGGAATGCTAGAACTGGTTTATGGTTATGATTCGCAGAATGTAATGGTGTCAAAATGCTAATGATGTCAGTCTGTCTGTATATATGCCTGTCTATCTAGGGGGTGTATTATATTCTCACTTACCCACTCTGGGGCCTTTCCATCCATCATTAAGCTCACCGAAGACTACTCTGGTAAGACATTAGTCTCCCATATTGCTAGCCTACCTTTATTGCCTCTGCAATATTCTGACATATTGATACGTGAAGCACTTACCGGTCACAACACAAATGGTGGCTGGATTCTGTCACCTCTAGGTTCCTATGCCCCTGCTTCTGTTGTATCCCATTCTGTTCTGATCTAAAATTAAAGATCTTGTAATTTATATCACTTTGTTGTTTGTATGTACTCTGAGAGCTTCAGACCGGGATACAGCACGGAAACGGCATTGGTCACATTGGTGAGTGATCTCTGGAGGGCCCGGGACAGGGGTTATTCCTCTGTCCTAGTTCTTTTGGACCTCTCAGCGGCTTTTGATACTGTGGACCACGGTATCATGCTGCGGCGTCTGGTGGAGTTGGGAGTGGGGGGCACCGTTATGCGGTGGTTCTCCCCCTTCCTCACCGATCGCACGCAGTCTGTATTGGCAGGGGGGCAGAGGTCGGCCCCAAGGCCCCTAACTTGTGGGGTGCCACAAGGGTCGGTCCTCTCCCCCTTATTGTTCAATATTTATGTGAAGCCGCTGGGGAAGATTATCCGTGGCTTTGGGGTGGACTTCCATCAGTACGCTGATGATACTCAGCTGTACATTTCCACCCCAGGCCACCCCAATGATGCCCTTGACGTGATGGCCCGATGTCTGGAGGCTGTACGGGTCTGGATGGGGAGAAACAAACTCAGGCTCAACCCTTCCAAGACTGAGTGGCTGTGGCTGCCGGCTCCCAGGTATAGTCAGCTGACTCCATCGCTGACTATAGGGGGCGAAACTTTGGCTCCCTCAGAGAGGGTACGCAATCTGGGCGTCCTCCTGGATCCACGGCTGACACTGGAAGACCAGTTGACGGCTGTGGCCAGGGGGGCGTTTTACCGGGTA
>NW_015407384.1:0-2347 GCF_001527695.2 Protobothrops mucrosquamatus
GGCTCACAGCATGTTAAAACAATATACAAAATTACCCCTTCTAAAAACCAATTAAAATCCAAATATTAGTGGCTGTGACTATTTAAAATCATTAAAAATTATCCCTATTTAAAATTCACCCTAGGTCAGGCCCGCTTGTTGAAAAAGCCATGTCTTGAGGGCGCGGCGGAAGGTTAGGAGATCCGGAATCGTCCGGATCCCGGGGGGTAGTTCGTTCCAGATGCATGAAGGTACTGAAAAATGGTAGAGCAGATGGATGGAGTTACAACCGCAGCACTAAGAGCTAGTGAACATTTCACTGAGTGACTACATTTATAGTTAATTTGGCATTCACAGAAAGTCTCCACTATATGGAAACAAATTATTATAATCCCTATTTTGAAAAAGATGACGGCAATTCAAAAGCAACTGGGCCATAAGCTTTATTGTCAGTACCAATAAAGGAGAATATTTGTAGCTCAGGGTTGAAAGGAAGGGTCCTTGGTGGTCTCTGAGCTTGGTCGTCTTCTTGCAGATGTTTCATTATCCAAACTAGCACTGATAATGTTACCTAGTTTGGGTAATGAAACATCTGCAAGAAAACAACCAAGCTCAGAGACCACCCAGGACCCCTCATTTATTATCAGTCATTAGAAAGATCTTTGTACGAATCAAGCAAATACAATTTCCAAAAACAATAGGGAAAAAAAACTAGAGGACTGTATGATTTCCACCCAAATCAAGAATACTGTGACCAGATTCTTATCATTAGACAACTAATGGAAGAGAGAATTCAGTGTGCTAAACAATCACTGTGTTCACTGACTTTGAAGCAACTTTGACAGTGTACACTAGTCAGTTTTATGGAATTGAAAACTGAACACAAGCCCACAAATTCTACAGCAATTCCAACAATTGTGTACATATCCAGAATTAACGTTCAGTTCTTGACTCGAACTGGCATCAGGTAAGGCTGTGTGATCTCAACCGTTCTGTTCATATTGATGCTATTATGAAGAAAGGTTTTGAAGGCACCACAGTGAAATCCACTATATACAGGTGATCTTCAATTTACCACAATTGGGAATAAAATTTTGTCATAAGTTTTTATAGTCGTATGTCAAGGCACCCACATGATTAAATCTGATTTTTCCAGTTTTTATGGCGGTCATTAAATGAATCACACAGTTGTAAGACTGAACCATGCAATCATTAAGCGAATAATGTGATTGTTCAGTGAATCCATTCTCCTGAATGGGTGGGGCTTTTTGCCGGCAACTGGCAAAAAACACTGGAAATCAAGGTCTTTTGAATATGGGACACTGCAATTGGCATAAATGAAAATGGTTTCCATGTACCTGAAACACTGTCCTTTGAACCTGTTGGGGAGGGGGGGACATGTGGTAGACTACTATGGTACAATATTTTACAATGTGTATGAGCCATATAGCATTCTTTCCAAGGCCTCTGCAACTCTGAATGATTGTTAAACAACTGGTCATGTGTCAAAGACTACCTGTAACTGACCTTATATTTGTAGACAGTATCATAGAAATCACTAATAGCTTGTATATCACAACACAATTGATCATACAGGAGGAAAATTAATGATGGTAAAACAAAACTTTTGACAATTGATGAATGTCAATCTGCTATCTACCTCAACAGAATCAAAATGGAGCAAGTTAATCAGTTCAAATATCTTGGATTGTTGGTAGAAGAACATAAAGCACCATAAAAAACAGAACTGCCGAACAGAATTGGCCCGGCCAACCACTATCTTTAGATCTTTAAATTGGTGCCTCTGAAAGAAACAAAACACTTCAGTGAAAACCAGGATAAAAATTTTCTAGGCATTATTTCTGCCAATCTTGCTATACAGATCTGAGACATGGACCCTATTATAAGCAAACATAAATAAGTTTGATGTTCTTTTAACATGACCTATGGAATATACTGGAAATCTCTCTCCACAACCTTCTGAATAATGACTTCATCAGACTGAGATGCAATGAATAACCTACAACTGACAAAATACAAAAGCACAGATTAAAGTGCTATGAATATATGTATAATGCCAGAACATATTCTTTATATGCAAAAAGTGGCCTATACAGTGAAAGGTCCAGACAACAACATCTTCCAAAATGTGGGCAAAGCAAATTGAAAGCAATATGAAAAAAACAAAGCTCAATCTACAAACAACACGGAACAATAAGAGGATGTGTAACACTCTTATTGTTGTGTTCTCGCTTTCTAACCAACCACATTTTTCCAGGTGTCTAAAAGAGCTGCTTGGGTAAGAATGTATAATTTATTTGCATTAAACAACCAGAATGTCAAAAAGTATTTGTTTTTAATTCAGATT